>NC_047031.1:11917813-12109365 GCF_902652985.1 Pecten maximus | reverse complement strand
TCATATGCTTACTCCAATACTTTGTTATTGTGCAGAAGTGTGGGGTTTTACCCGGAGTGATGTAATAGAATCTGTACATTTGAAGTTTTGTAGAAGAGTTTTAGGCGTCAACTCGAGCACCAGCAGAAATGTTTTGTACGGTGACAGCTTGGGAGATACCACCTGTGTGTTATATATACAGTCGAATCTGTTCAAACGACCATCTCTATTTAGCGACCCTCTGTTCTAAGCGACCATTTCAATTCCTCCCGAGCGTTTTCGCTATATATTTTAACTCTATTAAGCGACCCTCTCTTTACGCGACCAGCGACCACAATTTTTTTTCCCGTGATAAAAATAACTCCAATAAGCGACCAGAAGTCTCCAAAATGCCTTACATTACCATTTTCGCCTTAATAACACCCAAGTATTTTTACTTTTCGTGCAAAAGGACGGGAGATGAGGCGAAGTGACCGTCTGGAATTCTGACGATTTTCAGACGTTTTATATACGATATATCAATTTGCATGCGAAATATATAACAATGAAGGAATGCATAAACAGTTAACTTACTGTTAAATCGTGATTTGTTATGTTTTTTGAGACATTAAAACAGATATTTGCCAGCGAAATAGTCGCCGTTTTTAAAGTAGGAAATGCAGGAACGTAAATAATAATCGGAGCGGAAATCCGGACCAAGATTTCAGGAATTAAGAAAAATATATAAATAATTTGAAAGTAATCTAATTAACCAATGAAATATATTTCTCATGTTAGATCGATGTATTTTGCTATGCTGAAAGAATTTCAAAAAATACATATAGTGATGAAAAATTAGCACAGTAATAATTATTAAAAAAAAAATACAAAAAAAAAAAAAAAAAATTGTTTTGTTTTATTCAAAGTGGTGGTTCATTTTTCATATATATTATAAATCATTATTGCCAATTTATAAAGCGAATAAAAAGCTTATGAACATTTATTAAATTTAAGATACCATCTCTATTAAGAGACCACTCTCCATTAAGAGACCGTTTTTCAACTTCCCTTGGGTGGTCGCTTAATACAGATTCGACTGTACATTGAGACTAGTAAAATACTGGTTGAAAGTAATGTCTATGCCAGCTGTAAGGTATCCAAAAGTAATGTCTATGCCAGCTGTAAGGTATCCAAAAGTAATGTCTATGCCAGCTGTAAGGTATCCAAAAGCTATGAAATGTTGTATAGACTGGATCTTGCAGGTAGAATAACTTGGGCCACTTATGTGAGACAAATACTTGGCAGTCTTGTTGGCTTTGATGAAGCTTGGCTAAATCAGGGTGTTGGAGACATTTCTGTTTTTCTCCAAAATGTTAAAACCAGGTTGGTATATACCTTTTTGCAATCATGGTATGACATATTGAATAACAATGACAAGTTATGTACTTATAGGCAGTTTAAAAGTATGTTTTGTCAAGAAGATTATCTTTTTCAAAACATGAACAGGTTTATATACGTACTGTATTAGCGCGTTTCAGAAGTGGTAATCATCATCTTGCGATTGAAACAGGTAGATGGAATGGTACTCCTAGAGGTGACAGACTTTGTTTATACTGTCTCAATGTCGGTAGGAGATCCATACTTGAAGATGAGGTACATTTTGTGTGCTTTTGTTCTTTGTATGATGAGCTCAGAAATTAGTTGTTTTTAATTTACCTGTAAGTATGAGTCACTTGGATGTACTTGAGGAGTTTTCTATCTTAGTGAGTGATGTACGGTGTTGTAGATCTTTTTGTACTTTTTCGATATGAGCATTTAAAGCTGGTGAAGACTATGTCAGAAATCCAATGAATTGATTACATGTATATATGTATTTGTAAGAGTTATGCTACTTACGCTCTAATTATATTACAAGAGATCCATCTAAACTCACTAATATATCTATGGGCAGTTTCTATTGTCCTTATTATTATATAATTAGTGAACTATATATACACACATTATTCCTGAGCTTACTTCCTTTTATGAAACTCTCAGAAATGTGTTGTGTTTAGTATTATTATATGATGCACCTGATTTTGAGCATACGTTGAATATATTTCATACACGATAAGTTCTGCACTCTAATAAATGTATTATCTATGCTCAATGCTTGGGAGTTATTTTGATAATTTGACATATTGTGTAAATTAGGCTGTAATGTGCAATGTATATGAATTATATGAATCAATTCATGTTAGTTTCTCTTATGCTTATTAATTTGTATATTTATAATTAGTTAAATAATTATTACTGTTTTGCATTTGGAACTACTTATATTTATATTTTATTTACATTTACTGTGAGCTGGAGGCCTTTGATACTGAATTAAATGAAACTTGAAACTTGTAACACATTGCAGCTTGTCCAGTCCTACAACAAATACTCAGTTCAGTTAATTTATTTGCAGCGACTAAGGAACTAGATCATCTAAAGTCAAAGATTTTGCATGCTCTCATGTTTTCAGACATGGATACATTTCTGAAATGTCTCATTAGTGCCTCAAGGATTAAGAGTGCTTTATATGGACAGTTTTTGATGGAAATAAGTGCTGAAGCACAGTGAGCCACTAACCGTTCTTCATGTCTGTACGGCAAGGATTTTGAGGCATTAAGATCTTTTTCTTGGGAGGAGGTAGTTAATGAAATGGCGGACACACAGCTTTGCTAGTAGCTGCACTAATGAGTGTTTTTCCTGAATATTCTGTGCCAAAGATGGGCCTCATCTATTCCATCATGATGGTGTCTAGGTACCATGAGCTTAGCCGGATACTGAGGCTGCTAGCAGTAATGATGAAGTGTGAGATGACTCATGAGAAGGTATATTACACTAGCATGTGAACCCAATAACATTATGAGTCTATATAATTTATGTACTGCATTCAATAACTTACTATTAATTCAAAGTGTTATTTGTTTCAGTTTTATTATTACCATTTATTAGTCCCCTGCCGTTTGAAAAACGGGGGGAATTTAGGTTTACCCTCCGTCCGTCTGTCTGTCTGTCATGCAACAGTTGTCCGGACAACTCCTCCTAAAGTACTACTCCGATTTTAACAAAACTTGGTATACACGATCAGTATAACATGTAGTTGTGCATCCCATATTTCTTTTCTCGAAGATCCATTTTTCAAAATGGCCGCCGGTCAAAATGGCCACCGGCTTCTCCTTGGTTGAGGATTGTCCGGACAACTTCTCCTAAAGTACTACTCCGATTTTAACAAAACTTGGTATACATGATCAGTATAAAATGTAGTTGTGCATCCCACATTTTTTTTCTCGAAAATCCATTTTTCAAAATGGCCGCAGGCTTCTCATTGGTTGAGGATTGTCCGGACAACTTTTCCTAAAGTACTACTCCGATTTTAACAAAACTTGGTATACACGATCAGTATAACATGTAGTTGTGCATCCCACATTTCTTTTCTCGAAGATCCATTTTTCAAAATGGCCGCCGGTCAAAATGGCCACCGGCTTCTCCTTGGTTGAAGATTGTCCGGACAACTTCTCCTAAAGTATTACTCCGATTTTAACAAAACTTGGTATACACGATCGGTATAACATGTAGTTGTGCATCCCACATTTCTTTTCTCGAATATCCATTTTTTAAATATGAATAGGTGCACTTCTAGCTCAGGCAGAGGACTTTGTATTGCTGTTGCAATACTATCCATCCTTGTTGATCATCAGTTTCATTTGTTATATTAATCTTTTGTTTTATTTCAGTTTTAAGTGCACCATTGGTTTATCATCAGTATTATACATTTACAATACTCTTATTACTATGAGATTGTATTTGGCAACTGGTCACTATAAACAGGTTTTCTGATTAGAACCATAACTTTAAGTTTGTCCGGACAACTCCTACTCAACCGAAGAGCCGATTTCAATGAAACTTCACACAAATATAGAGGACCATGTGTAGATGTGCATGCCACTTTATTTTTCACAAAATGATGGTTGCTATGGCAACTGGTCACTATAAACAGGTTTTCCAATAAAACCATAACTTTAAGATTGTCCGGACAACTCCTCCTAAACTAAATGGCCGATTTCAATGAAACTTCACACACATATAGAGGACCATGTGTAGATGTGCATGCCACTTTTTTTTTTAAATAATGGTTGCTATGGCAACTGGTCACTAATTACTGGGTTATCTTAGTTAGCCTCTAATTAACAGATCCAATATGTTCTTTTGTAAAACAATGTCAAGGGTAGATTTTTTCTTGTTATATCATCTATGTACAATGTATTCTCAGTTAAAATCGTGGGTGAAGGTAGACAAACTTGTTTTATCTGAATTTTTCAATTGCTCTGTTGGTACAAGGCAGGGTTGTATGGTCAGTCCACTACTTTGTGTTTTGTTTCTATATGAACTGCTTGAATTAATGGACAGCCATGGATGCAGAGGTGTGTTTGTTAATGAAAATGTTCACAACATTACATCCTTGTTATATGCTGATGATATCGCAAGTTTAGCAGATACGGTGTGTGGGTTACAGAACCAAATTGGTTGTGTATCTACTTTTTGTGACAAATATGGTATGAAAGTAAACCTGGATAAGACCAAGATTGTTGTACATATGTATTTAGAAGAGGTGGAATTGTAAAAGGTAATGAAAAATGGTTTTACAAAGGAGAACAGATTGAAATTGTGAGCTTTTACAAGTACTTGGGTACCATTTTTACTCCAAAAATGTTGTGGGGTCTGTGCTGTAAAACTCTTGCACAGGAAGCTGAAAAAGCTTTATTTGTTATTCAGAAGTTTATGTACAAAGAACAATATTATAACAATAGTAATATTTTACCTTTTTCATCATATGCTTACTCCAATACTTTGTTATTGTGCAGAAGTGTGGGGTTTTACCCGGAGTGATGTAATAGAATCTGTACATTTGAAGTTTTGTAGAAGAGTTTTAGGCGTCAACTCGAGCACCAGCAGAAATGTTTTGTACAGTGACAGCTTGGGAGATACCACCTGTGTGTTATATATACAGTCGAATCTGTTCAAACGACCATCTCTATTTAGCGACCCTCTGTTCTAAGCGACCATTTCAATTCCTCCCGAGCGTTTTCGCTATATATTTTAACTCTATTAAGCGACCCTCTCTTTACGCGACCAGCGACCACAATTTTTCGTTCCCGTGATAAAAATAACTCTCCAATAAGCGACCAGAAGTCTCCAAAATGCCTTACATTACCATTTTCGCCTTAATAACACTCAAGTATTTTTACTTTTCGTGCAAAAGGACGGGAGATGAGGCGAAGTGACCGTCTGGAATTCTGACGATTTTCAGACGTTTTATATACGATATATCAATTTGCATGCGAAATATAACAATGAAGGAATGCATAAACAGTTAACTTACTGTTAAATCGTGATTTGTTATGTTTTTTGAGACATTAAAACAGATATTTGCCAGTGAAATAGTCGCCGTTTTCAAAGTAGGAAATGCAGGAACGTAAATAATAATCGGAGCGGAAATCCGGACCAAGATTTCAGGAATTAAGAAAAATATATAAATAATTTGAAAGTAATCTAATTAACCAATGAAATATATTTCTCATGTTAGATCGATGTATTTTGCTATGCTGAAAGAATTTCAAAAAATACATATAGTGATGAAAAATTAGCACAGTAATAATTATTAAAAAAAAATACAAAAAAAAAAAAAAAAATTGTTTTGTTTTATTCAAAGTGGTGGTTCATTTTTCATATATATTATAAATCATTATTGCCAATTTATAAAGCGAATAAAAAGCTTATGAACATTTATTAAATTTAAGATACCATCTCTATTAAGAGACCACTCTCCATTAAGAGACCGTTTTTCAACTTCCCTTGGGTGGTCGCTTAATACAGATTCGACTGTACATTGAGACTAGTAAAATACTGGTTGAAAGTAATGTCTATGCCAGCTGTAAGGTATCCAAAAGTAATGTTGTATAGACTGGATCTTGCAGGTAGAATAACTTGGGCCACTTATGTGAGACAAATACTTGGCAGTCTTGTTGGCTTTGATGAAGCTTGGCTAAATCAGGGTGTTGGAGACATTTCTGTTTTTCTCCAAAATGTTAAAACCAGGTTGGTATATACCTTTTTGCAATCATGGTATGACATATTGAATAACAATGACAAGTTATGTACTTATAGGCAGTTTAAAAGTATGTTTTGTCAAGAAGATTATCTTTTTCAAAACATGAACAGGTTTATATACGTACTGTATTAGCGCGTTTCAGAAGTGGTAATCATCATCTTGCGATTGAAAGAGGTAGATGGAATGGTACTCCTAGAGGTGACAGACTTTGTTTATACTGTCTCAATGTCGGTAGGAGATCCATACTTGAAGATGAGGTACATTTTGTGTGCTTTTGTTCTTTGTATGATGAGCTCAGAAATTAGTTGTTTTTAATTTACCTGTAAGTATGAGTCACTTGGATGTACTTGAGGAGTTTTCTATCTTAGTGAGTGATGTACGGTGTTGTAGATCTTTTTGTACTTTTTCGATATGAGCATTTAAAGCTGGTGAAGACTATGTCAGAAATCCAATGAATTGATTACATGTATATATGTATTTGTAAGAGTTATGCTACTTACGCTCTAATTATATTACAAAAGATCCATCTAAACTCACTAATATATCTATGGGCAGTTTCTATTGTCCTTATTATTATATAATTAGTGAACTATATATACACACATTATTCCTGAGCTTACTTCCTTTTATGAAACTCTCAGAAATGTGTTGTGTTTAGTATTATTATATGATGCACCTGATTTTGAGCATACGTTGAATATATTTCATACACGATAAGTTCTGCACTCTAATAAATGTATTATCTATGCTCAATGCTTGGAGTTATTTTGATAATTTGACATATTGTGTAAATTAGGCTGTAATGTGCAATGTATATGAATTATATGAATCAATTCATGTTAGTTTCTCTTATGCTTATTAATTTGTATATTTATAATTAGTTAAATAATTATTACTGTTTTGCATTTGGAACTACTTATATTTATATTTTATTTACATTTACTGTGAGCTGGAGGCCTTTGATACTGAATTAAATGAAACTTGAAACTTGTAACACATTGCAGCTTGTCCAGTCCTACAACAAATACTCAGTTCAGTTAATTTATTTGCAGCGACTAAGGAACTAGATCATCTAAAGTCAAAGATTTTGCATGCTCTCATGTTTTCAGACATGGATACATTTCTGAAATGTCTCATTAGTGCCTCAAGGATTAAGAGTGCTTTATATGGACAGTTTTTGATGGAAATAAGTGCTGAAGCACAGTGAGCCACTAACCGTTCTTCATGTCTGTACGGCAAGGATTTTGAGGCATTAAGATCTTTTTCTTGGGAGGAGGTAGTTAATGAAATGGCGGACACACAGCTTTGCTAGTAGCTGCACTAATGAGTGTTTTTCCTGAATATTCTGTGCCAAAGATGGGCCTCATCTATTCCATCATGATGGTGTCTCGGTACCATGAGCTTAGCCGGATACTGAGGCTGCTAGCAGTAATGATGAAGTGTGAGATGACTCATGAGAAGGTATATTACACTAGCATGTGAACCCAATAACATTATGAGTCTATATAATTTATGTACTGCATTCAATAACTTACTATTAATTCGAAGTGTTATTTGTTTCAGTTTTATTATTACCATTTATTAGTCCCCTGCCGTTTGAAAAACGGGGGGAATTTAGGTTTACCCTCCGTCCGTCTGTCTGTCTGTCATGCAACAGTTGTCCGGACAACTCCTCCTAAAGTACTACTCCGATTTTAACAAAACTTGGTATACATGATCAGTATAAAATGTAGTTGTGCATCCCACATTTTTTTTCTCGAAAATCCATTTTTCAAAATGGCCGCAGGCTTCTCATTGGTTGAGGATTGTCCGGACAACTTTTCCTAAAGTACTACTCCGATTTTAACAAAACTTGGTATACACGATCAGTATAACATGTAGTTGTGCATCCCACATTTCTTTTCTCGAAGATCCATTTTTCAAAATGGCCGCCGGTCAAAATGGCCACCGGCTTCTCCTTGGTTGAGGATTGTCCGGACAACTTCTCCTAAAGTACTACTCCGATTTTAACAAAACTTGGTATACACGATCGGTATAACATGTAGTTGTGCATCCCACATTTCTTTTCTCGAATATCCATTTTTCAAAATGGTCGCCGGCTTCTCCTTGGTTGAGGCTTGTCCGGACAACTCCTCCTAAATACTACTCCGATTTTAACGAAACTTGGTATACATGATCAGTATAACATGTAGTTGTGCAACCCACATTTTTTTCTCGAAAATCCATTTTTCAAAAATGAATAGGTGCACTTCTAGCTCAGGCAGAGGACTTTGTATTGCTGTTGCAATACTATCCATCCTTGTTGATCATCAGTTTCATTTGTTATATTAATCTTTTGTTTTATTTCAGTTTTAAGTGCACCATTGGTTTATCATCAGTATTATACATTTACAATACTCTTATTACTATGAGATTGTATTTGGAATAGTTTTGATGAGTTTTTTTCTCGCCGATCATGTTGATGAGCTCCTAAATCTTTTATTATAACTGTATTTTACCCGAATTGTCTGATCAGTAAATTGTTTTTGTTAAAATTTTTAGGACATTTAATTAATCATCAGTTTCATTTAATTGCATTAATCTTTTATTTTATTTCAGTTTTAAGTGCTGCACCATTGGTTTATCATCAGTATTATTCATTTACAATACTCTTATTACTATGAGATTGTATTTGGAATAGTTTTGATGAGTTTTTTTCTCACCAATCATGTTGATGAGCTCCTAAATTCATAGTCATTATAGCATTTTTATTATATTTTACTTGAATAGTCTGATCTTTGAATTTATTTTGCGTTTCAGTTTTGAGAACATTTAGTTAATCATCAGTTTCATTTATTGCATTAATTTAAAAAAAATTGATTTCAGTTCTATGTGTACAATGTACCATTGGTTCATCATCAGTATCCTGAATTTCCTCTGACCCCAGTACCTGAGGCTTACATATAGAATATCCTGAGTTTCCTCTGACCCCAGTACCTGAGACTTACATATAGAATATCCTGAGTTTCCTCTGACCCTTAAGTACCTGAGTCTTACATATAGAATATTCTGAGTTTCCTCTGACCCCAGTACCTGAGGCTTACATATAGAATATCATGAGTTTCCTCATTTATCATCAGTTTAGTTTACAGTGTATTTGTATTTATTTTATGTGTTCAATTTGTTTATCATCAGCATCATTCATTTACAATATCAGAACCTGGTTCCACATAATTCTTAACTAAGATTTTTCACTTCAATTAGTTATTGTTCATGGAACTAGGGAATTTTTTAAACCATAATATAAGCATTTAATGTTCATCTTATGAATGTTCATGTAAGTTTGATCAACATAACTCTTTATAGTCTCCTTTCTATTTCAGGTTTTTGACATCAGACTTCAGCCTCTGGGTTTATGCTCCTCCTATTCTACATTGTCTAGAGTTGTAGATAAGATTGGTGAAGAGTGCTACACAAATGTCATTGATGCAGTGAAGGGTGGGAAACACTTTCGTTTGATAGGCGACAACGTGACTTTTAGTGTTGGATCAAAATTCAAAAGGGGAGACAAAAATGCAAATCGAAGGTTATATATATATGCATCATTATTTTGCCTCGGCCACAATCATTCAACAAGAAACATTTCATGATTTACCAACAGAGACACAGGGGTTAGTAAAAGACCTTACTTATGGCCATTACATTCCGACAGACATGGACAAAACCTTGCTAAAAAGAGATATTACTCAGTTTTGATAGCTCATGATGATTTGTATCATCTCTCTTGCTTTGGATTTTTAAGAGAAATTACACCAAGTGTAGTTGTCAGTGAATACACAGAACAGTTTGCTTAACAATCAGGTTTGATTGTTCTGCCTGTTGTGCCATACAACGAACAATGTTACGATGATGTTAAGATTTTGGATGACTATCAATCCCAGGTCAACAAAATCAGTAGTATAGGCAGACTGGAATGGAACAGGAAAAAATTCAAATAGGTGGGGATCAACTGACCAGGGAAAGATTCTCAGGAGCTAAAGCCCTTCATTCAGAAAGCTTTTCTCCATCAAAACGGTATGATAATCTGTACCTAAACTCATTTGAAATGTTTAATCTTGCCATGAACTTTTTAACAATGATTTTTGACAAATTGTTTGTTGAATGTTATGACAAGGGCACAATGTTTGCAGAGAAAATAAGATACATAGTAGAAGCTTTGATGGAATTCTTTGGAATGGATTCCACTGAGGGAAAGCCAACTAAGAACGTCCCACCTGAATTTGACTCAAAGACAGAAGATGACAAGAAGAAGGGGTGGAATGAAGTAATGAATGAATTCATTGACCCATATATCTTGGGCAAGATTCAGGATCCACCTAGTGCTGAATCTAACGTTGATCAGCCAACATTTGACTTGAAACATGTGACAATTACAATGCCAGATGGGCGTACCACAGAGATACATTTTGTATTCCTCCCTGTACTCAAAAAACTGAAGAAGGTGGAAAGTGATGATTTGCTAAAAAGTTATGCACAGCTGGTTCTTGAGCTCGGTTTATTGTATATGGAGTTGTTAGATGTATGTAGCACCCCAGACAGAGACCGACTTATGACAACATTAAAATACATGATGCTGCTCTTCAAGGCTCTAAGTAACAATTCAAAGTATACCCTGGAAATTCTGAGGTTTCTTAGCTTTCAACAAGCAAGCTATAGCAAACAAATAGCACATCAATATGTGTATGGACTGTTTGTCAACAATCTGGGACAAAATAACACACATTCCAGCAGATTTGCAAATGGAACATTTTGTGAAAAAGGTAAAGACACGTGCACTGCTGAAAGGTCTCGGCCCCGATAATAAAGCAAAAACAATAATCAAGAGGTCAAAGGCGCTTGCTGGTATGGACAATATTGTATATTCTTTTGACTAAAGTATGCATGTTGTTGTAAGGTCCAAGAAACACAAGTATAAATCTGCTGTTGATGATGAAAAGAAAATCATTACTGACTTAAGATAAATTCATCCATATGACCATGTGCCTGGCAGAAAAGTCTCCAAATTGCAGAACATAAAATATCCCCTGTGCTCTACTCTTGACCAAGTAAAATTCCTTTCTTGGATAGATACACACAAGAACACTCTGGACTTTGATGTTGGCAAGTAAATGCCTTGTACCAACACTTCTGAAAATAAGAGTTTCTAAAAGAACATATTTATTACTAGTGACACATTCAAGGAACTTTATAGGCCTATATCAAATCACATTTCACACAAATTTATTTTGATGACCATATTTGATGACCAAATAACCTCATGTTCCTATGATAGTACAAATCTAATGTATATAATAACTCTAATATTTTGTGTGTCATAGTGTGTTTATATGATTTACTGGAAGATAAGAAAAATATTGTTTCAATACTATCAAGTATCATAAATGATAATCTATAAAGTATATACATACCAGATAATATGAATACATTAATTGAAAACATGTCAAATTTGTCTGAAATTTCTCCATAAATAATACTAATGCAAGTAATTAAACTACTGATAACAAGAAACAAGAGGCCCCTGGACTTAAATTGTCACCTGACGCAATTGACAATGTTCTTTTGAATCTCTTTAATATGACAATGATCAAACAATATATATATATATGTAAGAGAGACAGCAGATCTGTGTTTGGCTTTTTATTTTATTATTATTTATTGTCACATGGACATTTCAACTTTATTCTATATATATGTATATATACACCAAATGTATCAAGCTAAAAGTATGTATATATATGAGATGAATATGTACATTATATGTACACATCACTAATCAATAGACATTGCAGATTGAATCAACTGGAACACTGAATCTGTAATTAATTTTGGTAGATGAATCACTCTGTGGACATCATCACTACTTTGAAGGATTTCCATACAGTCAATGATACGTTGTATCATCCTTTGATTCAACACCTCACTCAGCAGTTCAGTATCATCTGCCCTAACAAACTGATGTAATCCTCTCAACACAAACTTTTGTGTAGTAGAATATCGAAGCTACATTCATTATGATATCACCAATTCCTGCACAAATATCACAGCATTTAGAAATGTCAGAACTCACATACATAGATTGAAAATGTTTGTTAATGGAATCTCTCCTACATGTTTTACATCTTGCATACTCTTTGATTGAAGAATCTGCATACCTAGATCCTATATCAGTATTATTTACAAACATAACTGCTTCTGCAGCTTTTCCGTCGCAACCTGCCCTCCCAATCTCCTGAACATTATCTGAAAGGAGTTAAAAAAGAAATACAAAATCCATGTAACAGCAGCATTAAAACTGAGACATGATATGTACGGTGTTCCCAGTGATAACGATTATATGTGATATGTGTGGTAGTCTGTCCATCTGTAGATATAGACATTAACAGATACGAGATCTCGGGGTCTAGCCTAGACTACAACACAGTGTCTAACACACACATTACATGACATAGTTACGCCTAGCCCAAGACATAGTGTCTAACACACATACACAATACAAGACATAGTTACGCCTAGACCATGACTCAGTGTCTAATACACATACACAATACATGACATATATAGTTACGCCTAGACTACAACACAGTGTCTACCACACATACACAATACATGACATAGTTACGCCTAGCCCAAGACATAGTGTCTAACACACATACACAATACAAGACATAATTACGCCTAGACCATGACTCAGTGTCTAATACACATACACAATACATGACATAATTACGCCTAGACCATGACTCAGTGTCTAATACACATACACAATACATGACAATGTCTAACACACATACACAATACATGGCAGTGTCTAACACACATACACAATACAAGACATAGTTACGCCTAGACCATGACTCAGTGTCTAATACACATACACAATACATGACATAGTTACGCCTAGACTACAACACAGTGTCTACCACACATACACAATACAAGACATAGTTACGCCTAGACCATGACTCAGTGTCTAATACACATACACAATACATGACAATGTCTAACACACATACACAATACATGGCAGTGTCTAACACACATACACAATACATGACATAGTTACACCTAGACCATGACACAGTGTCTAATACACATACACAATACATGACCTAGTTACCCCTAGACCATGACACAGTGTCTAACACACATACACAAAACATGACATAGTTACGCCTAGACTATGACACAGTGTCTAACACACATACACAAAACATGACCTAGTTACCCCTAGACCATGACACAGTGTCTAACACACATACACAATACATGACATAGTTACGCCTAGACTATGACACAGTGTCTAACACACATACACAATACAAGACATAGTTACGCCTAGACTACGACACAGTATCTAACACACATACACAATACATGACAATGTCTAACACACATACACAATACATGGCAGTGTCTAACACACATACACATTACATGACATAGTTACGCCTAGACTATGACACAGTGTCTAACACACATACACAATACATGACATAGTCACGCTTAGACCACGACACAGTGTCTAATATACACAATACATGACATAGTTACGCCTAGACTATGACACAGTGTCTAACACACATACACAATACATGACATAGTTATGCCTAGACTACGACAGTGTCTAACACACATACACAATACACGACAGTATGTAACACACATACACAACACATGACACAGTGTCTAACACACGTACATATTACTTGACATAGTTACGCCTAGACTACAACACAGTGTCTAACACACATACACAATACATGACATAGTTACGCCTAGACCATGACACAGTGTCTAACACACATACACAATACATGACATAGTTACACCTAGACTATGACAGTGTCTAACACACATACACAATACATGACATAGTTACGCCTAGACTACGACACAGTGTCTAATATAAACAATACATGACATAGTTACGCCTAGACTACAACACAGTGTCTAATATACACAATACATGACATAGTTACGCCTAGACTACGACACAGTCTCTAACACACATACACAATACATGATACTAGATAATTGAATTGACATTGAAGGTTGTCAACAGGCTGCTTCTGCATGCTAATGCGAGGGAAAACTTACCCCCAAGCAGTTTACAATATGAAATTTCTTGATATCTTGAGAAAATCTTTGATGAAATAATGTTCATCTATACCATAAAAATGCAAAATTAGAAAAATGATAACAATTTTGCAAATAAATGATACCAATGAATTAAGCAACTGTTGTTGTGGTAAACTGAAATGAAGACAAAGTGAAATAAAATCTAAACAAGAGGCCCATGGGCCTTAACGGTCATCTGACAAACACTTACACTTACAGCAGGGACACACACCCCAATCCAGCATTATTACCATAAATTATTTATCGCAGCCAGTTATGTTTTAGATCAAATTTGGTTTTTATCCATTTAGCTTGTCCACGAAGAGCAGCATCATAAAGCAAAATTTTAGCCAAGTTCCCATTTTTGGGGCATGCCCCTCTGTCCCAATGGGTCAGACAAGACTCATTTATATCAATTAGGATTGCCTTTCCCCAATGATGTTTCATACTAAATATGGTTGTAATCAATTCAGGCATTAAGGAGGAATTGCATTTTTAAGAAACGTTTAACCTAAGCGCTCCTTTTGCCCCATCTTTTTTTCCCCAGGGGTCAAACCTGTCTCATTAAAAAATATGATTGCCGTCACCTTATGTTTCACATCAAATTTGGTTGTAATCCACCAAAAGGTTAGGGAGGATTAGGATTTAACAGCAAATATTCACCAAAGTTCCCCTTTTGGGGCCCTGCCCCTCAGGCCCCAGGGGTCACACTAGCCTTGTTTATATAAAATATGACCACCCTTCCCAAAGGATGTTTCACACCATATTTCGTATTAATCCACCCAAGGGTTAGAGAGAAGTAGGATTTATAGCAAAATTTCATCAAAGTTCCCCTTTTGGGGCCCCGCCCCTCTGGCCCCAGGGGCCACACCAGCCTCATTTATATAAAATATGACCACCCTCCACCAATGATGTTTCACACAATATCTGGTTGAAATCCACCAAAGGGTTAAGGACGAGTAGGATTTTATAGCAAAATTTCATCAAAGTTCCCTTTTTTGGGCCCGTCACTCTGGCCCCAGGGCTCACACCAGCCTCATTTATATAAAATATGACCACCCTCCCCCAATGATGTTTCACAACATATCTGGTTGAAATCTACTAAAGGGTTAAGGAGGAGTAGGATTTTATAGCAAAATTTCATCAAAGTTCCCCATTTGGGGCCCCGCCCCTCAGGCCCTAGTGGTCACACCAGCCTCATTTATATAAAATATGACCGCCCTCCCCAAATGATGTTTCACAACATATCTGGTTGAAATCCACTAAAGGGTTAAGGAGGAGTAGGATTTTATAGCAAAATTTCATCAAAGTTCCCCTTTTGGGGCCCCGCCCCTCAGGCCCCAGGGGTCACACCAACTTCATTTATATAAAATATGATCGCACTCCCCCAATGATGTTTCACACCAAATTTAGTTGTAATCCACCCAAGGGTAAAGGAGGAGTAGGATTTTATAGCAATATTCACCTTAGTTCCCTTTTTGGGGCCCCGCCCTTCTGGCCCCAGGGGTCAGACCAGCCTCATTTATATAAAATATGATTGCCCTCCCCCAATGATGCTTCAAACCAAATTTGGAAGTAATCCACCCAAGCGTTAAGGAGGAGTAGCGTTTTGAAAGAAAAAGTTTACGGACGGCGCACGGCGCACGGCGGACGACGACGGACGAAGCACGATGACTATAGGTCATCCTGACCCTTTGGGTCAGATGACCTAAAAAACCTCAACCTTATAAAAAATGAAATAATAAGAATCTTAGTATTGGTGCCAGCTTGAACTATATTTGAACATACCTGATAAGGTTATGGTGAATGGAACTGCACAACTCTACAGTTCTGGACTGTATACCCACCACTGTTTATCTCATCATGATGGATTGTGTGCCAACTCCACTCCAAACCCACACCACTTTAACTTTGTGTAAATGGTTGTCAGAGGGAAATTATCCATGTTTTCCAACATTTCACAATTTAAAAACGCGTTCATATGATGCTTCAACAGTGTGATTTCCCAAGTGCCTGGTGGACGAGTCCATAATCTCAGATATATGTTTTCATTCAATACTGAAGATATTTATAATACTGGGTTTCTTCATACATAATGTCTTGATAATATCTGCACGACTCTGACGCTGATGTTGCTGTATAGAGACCCACCAACCAATTGTTTTCACATAGACTTTTATCGTTAACGTTTTGGAGTATTTCATTCAAATTCTTGAATTTAATATGACAATTACGGTTTATAACAAAAGTTTTAACCCCTGCAAAATGAAATGAAATTCATGAACTGTTGGAGGTGGCCTTTTCCATTGAAATAGGACATATTAAGAAGTTCTGCCTTTGCTGGTAGATCAAAAACGCCACAAAGTACTGCCAGTTTAACATTAAACACATGCTTGTTTACTTTGACTTGTACCCCATCATCATACAGAGAGTTCATGTCTTCACTGAAAACCTTAAAGAATGTTTTAAAAGGTTTTCCCTTGCCCTGCCATATCCCTATTAGCAGAATGTTGTCCCTAGAAAATCGCTTGGGAGGGCTGAGCTCATTTATGGCTAAAAGAATTGGCCAAAGCTCCACCTTAGATGAAGAATATAGATTTTCTGTATTGAACACTCCTGTGATATTATGCAAATTTGCATCAAGAAAACCACCTTCCATCATCATTTCTCAATATTTACTGCCATCTGTAATGTCAGTTAAGTTGCTAGATCCCAACTCTAACCTTTCATAAGCATCCATTTTTCTTTTCTGAATGTCGTCCCAAATTTCTGAAAAATAAATCATAGTAAATAAAAAGGTTATTTACCTTTTAAAGCATTTCAAAATGTTTGCATTGGACAAATATTCATCGTGTTCAGCAACAGAATTGTTAATGAACAAGATTCATGATATGCAGATAGGGTTCAAGGATAAGCTGCTAGCAAGTTCATTGTCAAATATATATATATATATTAATTAGTAACACAATTGATGAAAGAAGATAAAATTATGACTCTTGCCATAACTCATAGGGCCTCAAACTGACGATCTACAGCATCTAATCGCCTGCCCAGAAATACAATATGTGTATATATACCCGCAGCTTATACCGCTGTGTCACATCAGCGTTCTTAAAAAAGAATGCTTCAATGGTGCAGTCTTCCTTCATTAGATAAAATACTAACTTAAACATTAAAGTTACATGTCATTATATCATAATCTAATTATACCTGGAGTCTGCAGTAGATCTACAAGCTGCTTCTTCACATCAGCAAAGACAAAGCTTTGATTTGGTTGTTGAGACTTGCTTTGTTGACTGGACACAGACCCCTTGTATCGCAGACCTTCACAGCTCACAGTGATGCAGCAAAATAAGTCTTTATCATCTGGAAATATTTTGTTGCATTGTACACAGTAATGTACCTCTCTAACTGGTATCAACATAAGACATCATCTCATTCAAGTCCAGTCTGGATATGTCTTCACAGTCTTTAAATACAGTTCTTAGTGTCTTTATTACATCTTGACAAGCACTTGAGGTAAACTGGTTTCTTAAGAAACAAGACAAGAGGGAGAGAGACTGAAATTCTCTCACAGGAATGCCTTCCTTATCTTCATCCTCCCCTATTTCATCTGTGTCAGAAGAGGATACATTTGAAGAGCTAGTGTGTGAAGAATATGATAGTTCACTGGAATCAGAACTACTATCATCTGAAGACACACAGTCATAAAAACTACCATCCATGTCCCTAGATAATGTTGAATCTTCATCCAACTGTTGCTGCTCAACAATATGACGTGAAGTTTTCTTCTGTGTTACCTTAAGCTTGACACTCCAATTCTTTGTCCATATAATTAACATCTGGAAAAATAATTCAATATAAGTATATGAATAAGAAATAATAATATAGGTATCTAATCTTTTATGTTATTTCACGTCATCAGATTAATAAAAATCCAAGCAATTAATGAATCATTAAATATTGAATTAGTTAAAATTATTTATCATAAAAAATATAAATACAAATGAAGTAATTCAAAAAAACTAAAACTACCAAATGTCGCTTCAAGTATGAGAGGCCCACTTGCTGCAGCCTTGATTGCTCACCTGATTATTTTATGTGTAAATGACTCCATTTTGTCTTACATATTCGTAAGCATTTCATGCAGACATTTTCTTAGAAAATGTTGATGGATGGACGATCAGACGGTGTGGTATGGCATAGGCTCTGTGGCCCTTTGGGCCAGGGGAGCTGAAAATTTCAGACTTTAAACTTATAAAAGTATTAACATAGCTAACTTCATCTGAGACAGTCTCGAGGTCCAATCTAAGAGCAAGACCAAGCAATGTTCCAAACCTCGACTAAGATGATGCCTTGACTGAAAACACTCAACTACATTACATAATAGGTTAAATTATCTAGACTGAACCACATTTACTACATAACATAGAAGGCATTTCCAATTGCGCCTGTTGTGTTTATAATATGGCTAGGCGGATGATCATGTTACAAGACTGTACGAGTTATCTCCCCTTAGAACTTTTCCGGAAATATGTTTTTTTCCGTTTTGTAAATTAGAGTGAATAAAAAAGATGAAGATGGAAGCAAGAACGTGTTTCGAGTGATAAATTTTGAAAGTGGAATCCTTACAATTCCTACAGCTAATTCCCCCGTTGCCCGCTACACGCCTGATGGAACTTCTGACAAAAAATGTTTGCTCTTTTCTTTACACCGATACGCTGTTCCTTCTGGTATAGGTAAGGAAGTGTCTTCTTGGTATTTCTTCTTCAATTTCTTGACAGCTCCTGACCTTTTGTAAATGTACAAGATGTAATACAGACTAATACAAAGTAAACAAATTCAGAAAGCAAAGCAGGGTTAAAGTTACATTGCACTGAAAGGCAAGCATTTAGTTTTTGACAGTCATACATCGATCTGCACACCATGTTGAATATGGTCCCTAATTGGAGGTAATCCAGTAAAACTCGCCTGAACACACTTGAATCGAATACATCAGATATATGTGTGCGAGTGCATATGTGTATTCACATGCATGGCATGACCTGTGTTTATAACATGACATATTTTTCATTATACTTTCTGCATCCATTAAAATCCTAACTTCATTAAAAAATACAATGGTATAAAATATTTTCATTTGTTGCTTACCATGTTATACGATATCGATGTTAACTGATGAATTTGGGTCAGTTATGTCATTGCTAATATTCCTTCATAGAAACACAATTAAGTCGAATAACCAAGCAAGTCAAAGATTTTACCTGGTCCTATCAACTCCTGACTTATCAGAGTTTTTACTGTAAAATATTTTGCATTAAGTGGCAGTGTGAAACTGTTTCTAAGTACTGACTGTCTAAGCCAAGTACATTGTACATAATTATTTAAATTTTCATTTTCCTAACTATTCATTATTGTATAAAACTAAGTGGTGTACCCAGGACTGACCAAGTACAACCATCTGATACCTACTCTTGTCATGAACTTTAAACAAATGCTGCAGCACATTATAAACTTCCATGGATACTGGATACTGGATGCGGTTTTCCACATGATAAGTTTTTCTTTGGCATAATCCACATCTGAAAATTGTTTTCTTTGTGAAGGGATCTTCCTCGCATACAACATTGTCATCTTTACAGTTGTCTGTCCATGATTCAAGCAAAGACATATATAGAAGGTGTCACTTGGGTATTTAAGTCCACCCCTATCTTTCCTTGTGATCCAGCTCCTGTAGCAAGTGAATCATTAGAGGTGGTGAACTCGCACAAATTGGTAAAATGTTTACCCCCAAGAAACACGGATAACTCATCTTCACCCAGAGATATGACTGCAGCAGTAAAATTCCTTCACTTCAGCGGCACTCTTGTCAGTGTCATTTCCTCTGGACTGTGGTTGACAGATTTGGGCGATGACTGCTGGCTGTGAAGGTGAAAAAATAATGTTTTAAAACTGATAATTAATGTTTGTATTTTAAAATTTATTTTTCATACATGTATTACACTGCATAAAATAAATTTGTGTCTTTTATGAAACACATTGTGTTATCTTCTTAAACAAAATATAATATATAAAGTAAAATAAAGTTTAATGAAAAAAAGAAAAGATTAAGGTTGGAAGATATTTCAGAAACAAGAGGCCCAGAGGGCCTGTATCGCTCACCTGGTTTGATGAGATATGAAACAAGAATGATGCTTAAGTATATTTGTCGCTCGTATTGCTATGTCAATATATATCATAAGCATTTTATATGGGTACATGTATATTGGTTTTATTTTAATACTAAAAATGCCAAAAGGTGCATTAATCCATGAAATGAAATTGACTTTTGGCGTGACCCCATAGGGATGCTACCACACAAATGTGAGTGATATCCATCGCTTAGTTTCAGAGAAGATCTTGTTTAGACCAATTGACCCCTCTTGACCCTGCCCTCTGGGGGGTCAGCTCCTTCTTTTATATAATTTTGATTCCCTACCCAAATAGGATGCTAATAGTCAAATATTAGCTGTTTCAGAGAAGTTGTTCATATCAATTTAGCCAAATTGACCCCTTTTGGCCCAGCCCCTCAGCCTCCAAGGGGTCGGCCCCATCATTTGTACAATTTTGAATCCCCACCCCAAAGTGATGCTTCCAGGCAAATAGGAGCAATATACTTTGCTCGGTTTCAGAGAAGAAGTTGTTTATATCAATATAGCCAAATTGACCCCTTTTGGCCCCGCCCTTCAGGCCCCTGGGGGGTCAGCCCCGTCATTTGTACAATTTTGAGTCCCCTACCCATAGGGATGCTTCTGACCAAATTTGGTCAAATTCTGATCAGTGGTTATGAAGAAGAAGTCAATTGTTGACGGACGAATGGACGGACGGACGACACAGTATGGCATAAGCTCACCTTGGTCCTTCTGACCAGGTGAGCTAAAAATACAAAGATAAATATTCATTCTATCATTTTACATTTTCATTCAATTATCAAATAGATTCCATGTCAGAGTTATTTCCCTTACATTTTTGTATTACATAATTAACTTTCTTATGATGGTGGTAACATTTTTGATATGGTAATCATGTAGTTGAACACTCGGGCACACATAGCACACACATACATTATCTGAACAACTTGCAAAATACAGATAACTTACTTTTTCCTCTGCTTCAGATATTTAATTTACAGGTGGACTATCTTGGTATGGTACAATCTACATATATGTGCTAACTTTTGAGTATCAAAATTATATTAAATAGCAAGTCTAGATTTCTCAATATGTTCAGAAACATTAACAAGAGGCCCAGAGGGCCTGTAGCACTCACCTGGATTTCATGATATATGATACAAGAATTATGATTAAGTATATTTGTCACTGGTTATGCTATGTCAATATATCATAGGCATTTTATATGGGTACGTGAGGTATGCCAAAAAATGTATTAATTCATGAAATGAAATTGACTTTTAGCGCAACCCCTTAGGGATGATACCACACAAATGTTTCAGAAAAGAAGTTGTTTAAACCAATTGACCCCTTTTGACCCTGCCCTCTGCACCAAGGAGGTCAGTTCCTTCCTTTATAAAATTTTGAATCCTTACCCTAAAGAATGCTACCAGTCAAATATGAGCTGTTTCAGAGAAGAAGTTGTTCATATCAATTTAACCAAATTGACCCCTTTTGGCCCCATCACTCAGCCCCCTGTTGGGGTCAACCCTAAAATTTGTACAATTTTGAATCCCCACACTATGACCATGCTACCATACAAATGTGAGCGATATCCATTAATTAGTTTCAGAGAAGAAGTCGTTTATATTAATATGGCCCAATTGACCACATTTCGCCCTGCCCGTCAGGCCCCCAGGGGTCCCATCATTTGTACAATTTTTAATCCCCACCCCATAGTGATGCTACCAGGCAAATATGAGCGATATCCATTGCGTGGTTTCAGAGAAGTTGTTTAAATTAATAGAGCCAAATTGACCCCTTTTGGCCCCTCCCCTCAGACCCCTGGGGGGGTCAGCCCCACCATTTGTACAATTTTCAGTCCTCACCCCATAGGGATTGTTTGTTTGTTTGTTTGTTTATGTTTTACGGCCCATCGACAACTAGGGTCATTTAGGGCCAAACAATATTCTAACATGTTTTATTTTTAAAGTTAAAATCAGATAAAATTTGTCATTTTTTAAAAGCATCCGTATTGTATATTTACATCATTATAATAAAAGGTGGTTAAAAATGGTAAAATATATATATGTACATTATGTGAAATAATATGTACGAATAGATTATGTGAACTTTGTTATAAATAGAACGTCAAAGACAGTAACGTAAAAGACATCAAAGTCTATAAAATAGATCGATTTCTTTCAAGTAGCTAAATATTGTTTTCGAATCCACGGAACTGAAAAGGGTTTTCATATCCGGGACTCGAAAGTATTTATCACGAATGTGCTTAAAATCGGAACATTCTATTAAAAAATGCTGCACTGTGAATTGAACATCACATGCATAACACACCGGTGGATCCTCTCGTTTCAAAAGGAACGAATGAGTAGGATATGTGTGCCCGGTACGGAGCCGAGAGAGGACTATTTCCTCTCTACGATCCTTCCGGCTTGGTTTTGATGTTTTAAGTTTTGGTTGTACTTTAAAAAGTTTGTTGCTCGTCTCGAGAGACCAGCGTTGCTGCCATTTACTCTGAATGGCAGAACTAATTAGAGGTTTGAAATCTGTATATGGTATTTTAATATTTGTTTGTTGCAGATTTAGAGCAAGTTTTGCTTGGCGGTCAACAAGTTCGTTGCCTTTAATTCCGACATGGCTCGGAATCCAAAGTAATGTTATTTTGCATTTTTTTAAGATACGAGATATTCGTAAAACAAGGTTTTGTATGAGTATGTTCTTTGGATCTCGTGATTGTAAATTCTGAAGGACGGATAGAGAGTCGGAACAAATTATTGCCTTTCTGATGCGTTGTTCTTCGATATGGTCGAGGGCTAAATCGATGGCACATGCTTCCGCAGAGAAGATAGAGGCACCATCTGGTAAGCGGATTGAAGAGCAGTGGTGATCGGAATAGCATGCTGCGGAGACCTTTACTCCATCTTTTGAGCCATCAGTGTAGATCTGAACATGATCAGGAAAATCTGCAATGCACTCCCGAAAAGAAGATTTGTGCTCTTCGGGTAATACACTCGACTTTGCCCTCTCATGTAGAGTAAGGTTAACATCAGGTGTTTCGATAAGCCACGGTGGTACATCAGTTACGGTGTACTCGCCTATGTTGTCTAAACTGATGTTAAGTTCCTGAAGAAAGTTAGAAATTCTAATGCCAAATGTTGGTAAAAGTTTTTGGTTTTGATTAAATATGTTTTGGTATTTCGGATTGACAACAAGGTCAAAAGCCGGATTTTTCGGGTTGGATTTTAATTGAACGGCATATTGAAGAGAAAGTTTTTTCCTTCTGTCATTTAGGGATGGTTCATTTGCCTCAACATAAAGGCTCTGCACAGGTGTTGTTCGAAAAGCACCAAGTACTAGACGTAATCCTTGGTTTTGGATAGGATCCAGCATCTGCAGGTAAGAATTTCGTGCCGATCCATAAACGATGGAGCCATAGTCGAGTTTTGATCGAATAAGTGCCCTATAAAGGCGCAGAAGCATTTCGCGGTCTGCACCCCAGTCAGTATGGGATAGTACTCGTAAAATGTTCATTGCCTTTGAGCACTTATCTTTCAAGTATTTTATATGTGGAACAAAGGAGAGTTTCGAATCGAAAATTAGTCCGAGGAATTTAGTCTGCTCGACAACTGGAATTGTGATACCGTTTAATGTAAGATCTGGATCATTATGTGGTTTTCGTTTTTGGCAGAAGTGCATGCAGACAGTTTTTGATCTGGAGAATTTAAAGCCGTTTTCATCCGCCCATGTTTGTAGTTTGCCTAAACATTGTTGAAGTTGTCGTTCTATCGTGTGCATGTTCTTCGACCTATAGCAGATCAAGAAGTCATCGACGAATAGAGACCCTTCAGTCGACTTACCGAGACATTTAGTTATACTGTTGATTTTCAGACCAAAAAGTGTTACGGAAAGGATCCCACCCTGAGGGACTCCCATTTCCTGTTTTGCTGTTTCGGAATAAGTTGAACCTACGCGAACTTTAAAATGTCTGTCAGATATATAGTTTGAAATGAATTTTGGGAGATTCCCACGTACACCAATTTCATGCAGGTCTTTCATAATACCATATTGCCATGTAGTGTCGTATGCCTTTTCCAGATCAAAGAACACAGCGACAAGATGCTCCTTCTTCGCGAAAGCTTCTCGAATGAAGGTTTCTAATCTGACCAGATGGTCTACTGTTCCTCTGCGGTTTCTGAATCCACTTTGGAGTGGACTCAAAATATTATTGGATTCAAGGAACCAAACTAGTCTACTGTTTATCATCCGTTCAAGTGTTTTGCAAATGCAACTCGTTAGAGAGATTGGACGATAATTATTTGGTTCAGTGGTGTCCTTACCAGGTTTATGAATTGGAATAATTGTAGATTCCTTCCAAGAGTCTGGGATCTTCCCAGATTCGTAGACTTGATTAAAAATATATAGGAGACAACGTAAGGATGATTCCGGTAGATGTTTCAGGAATTGGTATGGAATTTCATCAGGCCCAGCTGCTGAATCGTGTGATTTGTTTAAGGATTCAAGCAACTCTGGGAGATCGAATGGTTTATTGTAACTTTCTGTGTTGGAGGATTTAAAATTAAGACGTTTCTTTTCTTTCTCTTTTTTAAATCGTTGAAATTTTTGGGAGTGGTTTTTGGCTGATGAGTTTTGGGCTATATTTTTGGCAAATACATTCGCAATTTCGGATTTAGAAGAGAAAATTTGCTTTTTATTGATAAGATGGGATGATGGTGCCGTTTTTCTTTTTCCACTTATTTTTCGCAACTGATCCCATACCTTTTTAGATGATGTGTTTGAAGTTATTTTAGAAACGTATTCCTTCCAGCTATTCTTTTTATCGGATTTAATAGATCGTCGAGCCTTTGCTCTCCAAATTTTAAAATTATTGTAATTTTCGACAGTTGGGGAAGTCAAAAATCGTCTTAGAGCTGCCTTTCGGCCGGATCTATTAATAAAAGATTCTTCAGATAAAAGAAACTTTGTAGGTTTTGGAACGGACTTTGGTATCGTTTTTTCGGCAATAGAAGTGAGAGTTTCGGTAAATGTTTTAAATGAGTCATCGAGGTTAGTTAGTTTTTCTACAGTAAGCTCCTCGTTGCACATGTGTTGGAATTGGACCCAATCCGCTTTGTGCATATTCCATCGAGGAAGTGGTTTATCAAGAGGAGTCCCAATATTATTTAGAAAAATAGGGAAGTGGTCACTCCCACATAAATCATTATTAACCTTCCAGTCATAATCGAGAAAAATGGAAGGATGGCATAGTGATAGGTCTATGTGGGTACGAGAGCCTGTAGCAGGGTGTAAATATGTTGGGGTGTTATTGTTAAACAGGCACAAGTTGTTTTTATCTATAAATTCCTCAATACGTCTTCCTCTCTCGTCTGTGTTCGGAGAGCCCCACAGGCTGTTATGCCCATTAAAATCTCCGAGAATTATGTATGGTGTTGGGAGTTGAGAGACGAGGTTATTCAGTTGCTCACTAGTGAAAGCAACACTTGGAGGAAGATAAATTGAGCAGACAGTTACTTGTCTGTGTAAAGTTGCACATACAGCGACAGCCTGTAAATTTGTGTTTAACGTGATCATTCTGTGAGGAATATTCTTATTGACAGCTACAGCTGCGCCACCTGCTGCTTTGATTCCTATAGTTGTAGTGCTATTATAAAGCGAGAAATTTCTAAGGGTAATTGGGTTTTTTAACATGACCTCCTGTAGGCAAAATAAGGCAGGTCTAAACTCTTTAGATAAATTTTGAAACTCTTCTATATTTGCCCGTAGTCCGCGTATATTCCATTGTATGATCGTGTTGTTATTATTGGCCATTATCCTGGTTCATGCTGGTCGTTCTTCGGACTGACAGGGCTGCCTGGTATAGGCTGTCTAGTAACAGCAACGTTGGTTATATGCTGTTCACTGTCGTCCATAAGAACGCCATACCTGTTGTAGCCAAGGATAGGGTCATCTGAGCCCTTGGCCGGTTTGTTGTTTAGGGAGGGATGCCTATTGATCCGTACCCTAGATTTTGGTGTTCTTTGATCTTGAGGGGGTGTAGTGGCAGGTCGTTTGGTAATTCTGGAGGTGTCGACCGACGGCTGTGACAGAGTTCGTCGTCTATGGTGGTCGGCACCTGTCTTAGATTTCCGTTCGTTTACGATTGTTTTTGTATTCGATGGCGATGATACGATTGATGGTGGTGCGAGTTGTATGGGTTTTGAAGGCTCTGGAGGTTTGGGGGTGGCACTCCAGCGTGAGGCTCTCCCAATTAAGTGTTTGTATTTTGGTAGGTTTGCCATCTCGGGAGCATCTGGACCCCAGGCAGACTGGTCCTCAAATGCTTGGATAGAGGCATCCTTCACCGAGATGGTACGTGCTGTCGACTGTTTGACAATTGTGGCAAACGTGGGGTTTGTGCTGTCCTTACTCTCGACAATCCTCCTGGCTTCAGGAAAGGAAATATTCTCGGTATATTTCAACCGGAGGATCTCCCTCTCCTTCTTCCAGGCAGGACAGTCTCGAGATGAGGCCGCATGGTTACCCTGGCAGTTTATGCAACGTTTGCCAACAATGTTGCATTGGTCGTTGTCTGTGTGGCCTTCACGTCCGCAGTGTTCGCAGACAGTGTTCCGTCCACATCTGTCCTCGTGATGTCCGTACTTTTGACAGTTACGGCATCGCAGAGGGTTGGGGATGTAGGCGGAGACACCGTACCTCTGGTAACCTATTGTTACCGTCTGAGGTAGCTGCGGCACTCCGAACGTGAGAATGAATGTATTTGTGTTGATTGTTTGGCCATTGCGTCTGGAACGGATCCGCCTAACCTCCGAAACATGGATGTTCTCAACATGTTGAAAGTACTCCAGTATGTCGGCCTCGGAGTCGTTCTTCAATGCGGGGCACCTGATTACTCCCTTTGAAGAATTCAGTGAAGCGTGAGGCTTCACCTCGACATTGAGACCGGCAAAACTGGAAGTACCCATGAGATTCACCGCCTGTTGACGGCGGTAAACCTCAATGAGGAGAACACCAGATCTCATTGGCCTGACGGATTTTACCTCACCCGCTATTCCCTGAATTCCCTTCCTCAACAGGATGGGTGATAACTCGGAAGTTTTCTTGCCCTTATCTCTGGAGGACATGGTTAGGAAGTGAGGGAACAACGGAGAGGCTCCAGTTCCAGATGCAGTTGTGGTCGCAGTTTGAGTTGGATTTGGTATTGTTTTTGTTTGTGTGGTTTGATTAGGTATAGATTTTGTTTGTGCTGTGTCTGTTGTGTTTGATGACTCGCCTTTGCGTTTTGTGTCATTTTTATCGTTTGTACCCATATGTATGTAGTAATTGTTCACTATTTTTGTCCCCACCCACCACGGAGCCCTACTAGGGGACACTTTTGTTGGCACGGGTTTCCGGTGTCGAAAGTGTCAGGGTTACATAGAATAGTATACTCGAAAGAGAAAGCAGCAGTTTGATTCTCCCGCGATTGTCCCTAAGCCACAGTCGTCTGGAGACGTGACCAGCCGATTGAAAATACAGGGACCATATTGCCACCCGTCTAGTCCGTGTCTGAAGCCAAAGTCGTGTGTTGCAGACTGGCATGATTTAGAATCAACATCCAAACTACTCAACGACCAGGACCTTCTTCCCCGGATTTACGGGACGCAAACCACGGCAAACGGTTTGGCTCAAAATTGGGCTACTGGGTTAGATTACTTTTGGTCTGGTTCCTCAACTTTGACCTCTCTGGCATGGTTTGACCTAACAAGAACTTATAAAGCTCTCGCCAGCAAAGCCCAAAGTTTCACTGAAACACTCAAGCTTCCGGACCACGGCAAGGTAGTAATCCTCCCGGAAGCACCCCATAGGGATGCTCCTGACAAAATTTGGTCAAATCCTGAACAGTGGTTAGGAAGAAGAAGTCAATTGTTGACGGACGGACGGACGACGGACGCAACGGTATGGCATAAGCTATAGCTAATAAGGGGACCTACCTGGAGTAGACTTCGGTTTGTTGGTAACAATTGATCCACTGTCTCCCATCATGTCGACCCGCCACACCTTGGAAGGATTGAGCTCACCAACATACACTCGCAGATTCTGGGCATCCACAGCAACATCATGGGGGTTCTTAAGGCCCTGCAATCAACAATACAAATATTACAATCCCAAACTTCTATTAAATATCATCTGTATGCTTTCTCACAATTGTGACTAACACAATAACAGGTAAAATGTGTAAGGTAGTATATAACCTTAACTCTGATACAAATCACAGGTAATATGTGTAAGGTAGCATACAACCTTAACTCTAACACAAATCACAGGTATGATATGTACGGTAGCATACAACCTTAACTCTAACACAAATCACAGGTATGATATGTACGGTAGCATACAACCTTAACTCTAACACAAATCACATGTATGATATGTAAGGTAGCATATAACCTTAACTCTAACACAAATCACAGGTATGATATGTACGGTAGCATATAACCTTAACTCTAACACAAATCACAGGTATGATATCTACGGTAGCATATAACCTTAACTCTAACACAAATCACAGGTATGGTATGTACAGTAGCATACAACCTTAACTCTTAACACAAATCACAGGTATGATATGTATGGTAGCATATAACCTTAACTCTAACACAAAACCAGAGGCATAATGTGTAATATGGTATATAACCTTAACTCTAACACAAATCAAGGATTTAATGTGTAAGGTACATGAATTCAGTCATTGACAATTAAAAAGTTTTTTCAACACAACTGATGATTCTGGACCAGAATATCCTAATCTCCCATTTGTTTTCTTGGATTTATAAGCAATAACAACAGTTGCCCTTACAGGTAAAGTTGACCTTTATATAATTTCTGTGTTGTAATCTGTGGTTACATAAACACTCAGCTTTAGAATGTAAATATTATGATCCTCTATCAAAAGATATCGGTATACATCCTGCTTCATGATTAAATGTTTATCATAAATCAATACTCATGGCTGTCGCTGGCAACCAGGAAGTAAATTTTGATGACTATCTTCATAATGATAATCAACAAACATCTTTTTCTGAGTGGTACAACATAGATACCACAGTATTGGCCGAGTGGTACGTACAACATAGATACCACAGCATTTGCCGGGTGGTACAACATATATACCACAGTATTGGCTGAGTGGTACAACATAGATACCACAGCATTGGCCGAGTGCTTCAACATAAATACCACAACATTGGCTGAGTGGTACAACATATATACCACAACATTGAGTGGTACAACATAGATACCACAGCATTTGCCGGGTGGTACAACATATATACCACAGTATTGGCTGAGTGGTACAACATAGATACCACAGTATTTGCCGAGTGGTACAACATAGATACCACAACATTGGCCGTGTGGTACAACATAGATACCACAACATTGAGTGGTACAACATAGATACCACAGCATTTGCCGGGTGGTACAACATATATACCACAGTATTGGCTGAGTTGTACAACATAGATACCACAGCATTGGCCGAGTGCTTCAACATAAATACCACAACATTGGCCGAGTGGTACAACATATATACCACAACATTGAGTGGTACAACATAGATACCACAGCATTTGCCGGGTGGTACAACATATATACCACAGTATTGGCTGAGTGGTACAACATAGATACCACAGTATTTGCCGAGTGGTACAACATAGATACCACAACATTGGCCGTGTGGTACAACATAGATACCACAACATTGGCCGTGTGGTACAACATAGATACCACAACATTGGCCCAGTAGTACAACATTGAAACCACAACATTGGCCCAGTAGTACAACATAGATACAGCAGCATTGGCCGAGTGGTACAACATAGATACAGCAGCATTGGCCGAGTGGTACAACATAGATACAGCAGCATTGGCCGAGTGGTACAACATTGATACCACAACATTGGCCGAGTGGTACAACATAGGTACCACAACATTGGCCGAGTGGTACAACATAGATACCACAGTATTTGCCGAGTGGTACAACATAGATACCACAGTATTTGCCGAGTGGTACAACATAGATACCACAACATTGGCCGAGTGGTACAACATAGGTACCACAACATTGGCCGAGTGGTACAACATAGGTACCACCACTGCATTGGCTGAATGGCTCTGAGCACCTATAAGACGATGGACTGATCTTGGTCACACAAATAATTTGTTTGTAGGGACCAACCATCATTGCAAACACTAATTAAGTTGGCTTTATATGGTGATATCCCCCCCCCCCCCCCCCCCCATGTATTAAAAATCTAAAAACGGTGTTGTTTCGTTTTTATTATTTCTACCATATATTCATGTATTAATTAATACAGATATGTTCATATTCTGACATGAAACCTGTCTTGATTTATTCTACTCCTACATTTTATATATAATTAACGGCCAGAATGAATTTTGAGGCAGGATCTCTTTGTAGTAGCTGGTGGCTACCTCTCACCTAGTGGAAGCACTCTGTATTCTGTCCAGAGTAACAGAAACGTCTCGCCCAAATCACATATCAATGAGAAGCCATGAAATTCAATGTATGGTCAAACCTGTCTATAATGGACACCTAAGGGAAATATTATAAGTGTCTTTTATTAAAGAGAGTAGTCTTTTATACTGAGGTCAATTATATAGTAAATTGCAAAGCGTGGCCGGGTCTGACAAGTCTGTCCTTTATAGACAAGTGTCCTTTAGATGGAAGTGTCTTTTAAAACAGGTTTGACAGCAGCAGTAAGCCAGTTCTAAATGTTTATTACAAAATTATGGAACATTATGTGATTTACTGTATTAAAAACAGAATATCATTCTGTCCAAATCTGTTTATTTTGTTTTTCCCCACACATTGATTTTGAACAATTCATGCTCACATCACATTACCTGCACCCTTCGGAATAAATCAACTACATCTTGTTGAGAACCAGGTAGACTTGTTTAACTTGCATGTTTTCATAGAAAACAAAGTAGATTAACAAGTAGTGTAAAAAGATATGTTTACAGCAATTTCTTTATTTGGGCAGCAGCTGCTGGAGTGTTGGCTGTTCAAGAAGGGCTTGGGTCAGGGCTTGGGTCAGGAGCTGGTAGAAGTTGTGACTCCAATTTTCTAACTCTCCTCCTCTAAATCAGCTCAACTCGTCTGAGAGAGTCTCTGAGATGCTTGCACAGTTACTGAAAAGATATGATGTACTATATAGTCGCTTATACTCATGAGGGTTTTGATTTTGCTAAATTCACAAATGCACCAATGTTCATGAAATCTATCACCTCTTTAACATTTTTGGATTATTGCTATAATATCTCTACAGGTATTCTGATTCTCAAAATTTTTATCTCCATGAATAAGTTCCAGACATCAAAAACAGTTACACTCATGAAATTGTTTAATCATTTGATAACAAATGGAATCTATAAATGAAGTACAAGAATTTGAGATGTACATCATGTGAAGTTGTCAAAAAATACTGGTAACAAGGATTGGTGACAAGCAAATTCATATAACTGATATACCCCGCATTTCCTCCTTTTGTGAGGGGTTAATCTCATGATATCTGTTGTCGTTATTGTGAGGAAACATCCAAAATTATATTTTTTGTTAATCAAGGGGGCATAACTCAGCCAAATAACGTCGGCGAAAAGTGGCCGAGCCATTTAGGCATTTAATATACAGCTGTTACTATTAATGTGTTTTTTTTTTTTTAAATCTGATTAAAATTTGAATTTCTGTGACAATATTATCATTAAACAAATCTCTGGACATGAGTGTCACTGGTTGTTTTTCCTGAAGAACTTTCTCTGACTTGTTATTTAAATGAGAATGTCCTGTTTATTTTTCCCGAAGTCTTGACCTTGGACATTTCAACATTTTCCTTATTTCCCTATCAGCCTAAATAAGAGTTTAAAGGTTGAACCTACATTTCTAATTCCCATGCTGTTGAGCGACTGTCCTTGGTTTCTTTACTACACTTTTTGCCTGATGTCTCTCGATGTCAGTGTTCATGTGCCTCATTTTATTCTTACACTGACTTTGACAAGATTTATACACATTTTCTTAAGTTCACTCAATTTTAAGTTTTTCATTTAACAGAAGTGTTTCTCACAAAGAAATAAGAGATCCCAGAGAGATTTTACCACCTAGGCCAGCACCATTTAAAAAAGCATGTGTACAGAGAGGTATAATGATGATATGTTTGAAAAAAACAAATTTGCAATCAAATTGGTCTCCTATAGGCAACAAAGATATTTATTTGAATGGATAAATCATGAATTCACCCCAAAAGACTTCTACATGGTACTGGCCGACTTCAACAATTTGATGGTGAATTGCCAGAGGAGTAAGGAGTGGAAACAAGTTGTTTTTTAATTCAAATACATGTAGATAAAAAATAGATCAAACAAGCATTCTGAGAGTATTAATTTCTATAGCAATACATGTCCCCTACTGGCCCAAGTCCAAATGATCAAATGTTCAAAATAGTGCTGTATTGATAATTTTAACAAGTGCGATCAATGATTGTGAAAGCTCACCAGCAGCAGCAATCACACTATGCATTCATTTTTTATGTATGTAAAAGCATGTCATTTTGAAATTGTACATCACATAGTATCGCTCCTAGACCTCTAATGGATGTTTAAACCAAATAAGAAGGGTGTGGACTTACAAGCTTTCCAAAACTTACCCCCAAAATCTTTAAAGTGGGTTTTGGTACCCCCAAAATCTTTAAAGTGGGTTTTGGTTCCAAAAAAGTTAAGTCCACAAAACGGTAAATGAGAAAAATCACATTTTTTTTTCTGCATGATTTTGGCATACATCATTCCTGGAATGAATGTATAAACCAAATTAGAAGGGAGGGAAGTGTATACTTTTAGACTTACAAGCTTTCCAAAACCTTACCCCAAAACCTTTAAAGTGGATTTTGGTGCTAACTTATCTTTAAGTGGATTTTGGTGGTAAAAAGTTCTTTTGCATGATTTTGCCACAACATCAGTCCTAGACCTCAAATGAATATATAAACCAAATTAGAAGGGCATGAGGTGTATACTTTTGGACTTAGAAGCTTTCCAAATACTGATCCCAAAAACTTTAAAGTGGGGTGGACGCGGACGCCGGGGGTACAGCATTAGCTCACGGTTAATCGATGAGCTTAAAACGGCTCTTTATATATATTGATGTTAAACCATATCAACTATAAGCTAAAGTTTAATTTGAGACTTTACTCATCGTTTTTAACAAAAAAAAATTCTTTAGTTTTACATTATACACCATAAATGTGTGCAAGTTAACCAGACATAAGTATAGCGTGTGGGACATAGGTAAGCATGTGGCTAACCTGTGTAGACTTATTCCAAGTTTGCCTTGACATAGACGACCCTGCTACCTGTCCACCTCCAGTGTTAGATACTACTGTGTCCTGATTTACCTCCAGTGTTAGATACTACTGTGTCCTGATTTACCTCCAGTGTTAGATACTACTGTGTCCTGATTTACCTCCAGTGTCAGATACTACTGTGTCCTGATTTACCTCCAGTGTCAGATACTACTGTGTCCTGATTTACCTCCAGTGTTAGATACTACTGTGTCCTGATTTACCTCCAGTGTCAGATACTACTGTGTCCTGATTTACCTCCAGTGTCAGATACTACTGTGTCCTGATTTACCTCCAGTGTCAGATACTACTGTGTCCTGATTTACCTCCAGTGTCAGATACTACTGTGTCCTGATTTACCTCCAGTGTTAGATATTACTGTGTCCTGATTTACCTCCAGTGTTAGATACTACTGTGTTCTGATTTACCTCCAGTGTTAGATACTACTGTGTCCTGATTTACCTCCAGTGTTAGATACTACTGTGTCCTGATTTACCTCCAGTGTTAGATACTACTGTGTCCTGATTTACCTCCAGTGTTAGATACTACTGTGTCCTGATTTACCTCCAGTGTTAGATACTACTGTGTCCTGATTTACCTCCAGTGTTAGATACTACTGTGTCCTGATTTACCTCCAGTGTTAGATACTACTGTGTCCTGATATACCCCCAGTGTTAGATACTACTGTGTCCTGATTTACCTCCAGTGTTAGATACTACTGTGTCCTGATTTACCTCCAGTGTTAGATACTACTGTGTCCTGATTTACCTCCAGTGATAGATACTACTGTGTCCTGATTTACCTCCAGTGTTAGATACTACTGTGTCCTGATTTACCTCCAGTGTTAGATACTACTGTGTCCTGATTTACCTCCAGTGTTAGATACTACTGTGTCCTGATTTACCTCCAGTGTTAGATACTACTGTGTCCTGATTTACCTCCAGTGTTAGATACTACTGTGTCCTGATTTACCTCCAGTGTTAGATACTACTGTGTCCTGATTTACCTCCAGTGTCAGATACTACTGTGTCCTGATTTACCTCCAGTGTCAGATACTACTGTGTCCTGCTTTGAGTGACTGTTCTATGTGTAGGTGACATTCTATTGTATGATCTGGTGGGTCAGCAACAACTGGTGGACACACTCAATGTTCCTGAGTTCAAACCAGATCTATCAACTGAACAACAGAGGGTAAGAGTTTAGTACTGGAGGTCCGGAAGATGAGATTTAGCAAAGATGATATCCAAACGATGAGACTTAACACCACCACACAATAGAATGACAGATGTCACAGAAATTTAAAAGAATGCATGAGAGGTGAGACAATACTATTCTGACTCTAAACACATCTGGAAAAGCAATCCAACAGAAATTCAAGCACTTGAGAGGAATTTTAAGTGTGGAGGAGAAATGTAAGATTGGCCAGTTTGTCTCTGAAGAACTGTACCAACCTCAGCATCACTACAAACCTGAAGTCAAATAGAGACGTCTCTCATCGTTGGCAGAGCAGTAACACGCAAAACCTTCCAGGTCCGCTCGGAACTCCTACTCAGGAAAGCTCAATTGTATTCCCACCATCAATGTAAGGGAGACAACCGCCCAATAGGATCACCTGCTGTATTGAAGAGAAACACCAGCAAATGTAATAGAGTCTTATATGGACTTTAAAATCAAAATTGAAAAGGATTTTCGATTCGGGGGTTGGGGGTTTGGGGGGTTGGGGGGTTGGATGGTTCTAGAAATTTAGTGATAATACAAGTGGTGTAGGAGTGGTCTGGGGGCTGTGAAATCATTCGAGATCAGGCACGGATCCATTTTCAAGGTTATAAAAAATGTTCTTCCTCTGGAAAAAAACAGGGGGGGGGGGGGGGGGGGGGGAGGTTCTGCGAGACCTTTAGGAAAATAAGTTTGTCATTTCATTAGCAGTAAACTCATCAAAATTAATCTGTAAGTTGTTGTAGAGAATATTACCAAGTTACAGCATCCCACATGCAGAGGTTCTCCAGATATTGCAAATTGTCTCCCCTGATGTGCTGTGGCACATCCAACCTTGAATGTCTCACGAGTAATTATAATTTCACCTGAAAAGAAGCCTCCTTTTACCGTTCAGTTAGTAATTGAGTTTTTTTAAACTTTGTACATTTGTGACACAGGTTTGTACCTTCAAGAAACAGATACTGAAATATTGATATGATAATTAATTATATTTGTAGGTGTCTTTACACAATTAGGTAAAAAATCTCTAACATTTATGTTAAAAACCCATATTTAAAACAAAATTTAAGGCTGAAAATACTCAAAAACTGTCTATAATTGTACTAGGTAAGCTTATGGTAATTTGATATAGATAAACACTGGTGGCCAGTTTTAATCGGGGAATCGAAGGCAACCATTCAGCTCCCCCTGGTGAAGTGGACTGATCTGTCATAATGGGGGGTGGGCAGAGTCAAGCTTCTGTCCTGGCACTTGACCAGCCCAGCAGACATCATTATCCTATAATCTCATAAGCAGAGGTATTTTCCTACATGTATATAAGAACCATTAAAATAATCTTTCAATACATTCTGAAAAAATGGGCAGTAAATTTCCAAATCTCATGGATTTCAGAAAGGGCATGTCCCATACAACAGCGACAAGTCTGTAGAGTATGAATATCCTGTATCACCAGTCAACATCAACAGACTACCTACTGATGTATTTGAATGTAGAGTCAAGTCTGATGAGACGGGTGTTCTCGGCATCTATACTGCAGCCAGCATTCCAACCAACATGAAAATCCTAAGGCCAACACAAGCCAGGGTGACACCAACAGACGAGCTCAAACACCCGGACACACGAAATCCGGACAGCCACACGTATAAATTGTACCGACCTGCTGATGTTGAGAGACTACAGAACCGGGCAATCAGAAATCACACAAAGTGTAAAGGATACCTACGATTTGACTCAAACCATGCCAAGCAATCGGGATGTGGCTGGTCTGATAGACTGTACTCTGAGGACTGGGGCTATAATTCAAATTATTTCAACCTGTTTGAGGAGGAAGAGTGTTGGAAGCCGGTCCAGAGACGAAGTAAGCTCAATACTGGGATACAAGCAGGTTTACTGAGGTCATCTATCGCCAATACAGCTGTAATAGAGATCTGTGCAGCTGCCAATATTATCCCCCATCTTATACTGGACTTCAGAAGACAGCAAACTATGTTGGTGAAAAGACTGTGAAAATGAATACAGCCAATATGAAAGACAGCTAGTGAATGAGAGTAATCTGTGTGGCCTCCAAGACCCTGATCTTATAAATGCTGAGACTGATGGCCGTTACAACAACCCACTCTTCTCTGGAGAACGTACACCATTTCAAGGTCCCACCAAGGTGACTATCCCAATTTGTGAACAAATGACAATGTGTAAACAGATCATCTCTCTATATACTGGTAACAAGCTCTGTAAAACAGCTTAACTGTTACAGGGCAAAGGGGAGACAACTACCTGTCCTCAACATGTCTGTACAGCTAACATCTCACAGGGATCTGTCATTGGTGATGGAGAGGCCTGGGTCAGAGAAGCCAGTCAGGAAGTTCGACACGCGGTCAAGCTCCTACATCATACCACCGATAGAGACAGCAAGACTTTTACTTGTGCTCAGCATTCTCATCCACAGAGTTCAAGTCTGAAAGATACAAAACATCCAGCAAAGAGTGTAAAGAAAGAGTTTTGGAAACAGCAATTTAATCCCAACCTCATCAGAAAATTCCGAGGTCTACCAAGAGCCTATAAAACCAAGTCTAGCAAATGGTGTGTCTCAGAGCCAGATGTAAAGCTGAATAAACAGTTGTTCACCGTAAACACCATGGAAACGTTATTGACATTAAAAAACATATACCGGACACCATAGACGCCATAGTGATGTGTTACAGTTGATACTGTGGATATATGTGTAAGAAGTACAGTTACTGTTGCAGAGGAGAAAGGAATGACTACTGACAAAGGACATTCCTACCCAAAGGCAGTCATATCACTATGAATGCCACAGACAGGAAAGTGTACAAGAACCACATTCAACCATTACTCAGTGGAATGAGCATTGACAGTACTCAATTACCTAGAAATGTGAAGCTTTCAACAGACTGTTACAAAAACAGTCACATGGCACAGGAACTTTCCTGCTAGAGCCCACACAGCTGCCCACATAGTAAATCATGGTACCGGACACTCTGTAATACTACGGTCTAAGGCAGCTGGCTCACATGTGACTCGAGGTTCATCAGTAGTCAGACAACTGGTTCATCTGTAAAACAGAAGAATGTTCCATAAGCAATGGCAGCGACACAATAAGTACAGGATCAGTAGAGGACCGTTAAGAATACAGCGTTACAGCGATACAATAAGTACAAGATCAAAAGAGGAGAGATAAGAATACAGCGTTACAGCGACACAATAAGTACAAGATCAGAAGAGGACAGCTAAGAGGACAGCTAAGAATACAGCGTTACAGTCACACAATAAGTACAGGATCAGTAGAGGACAGCTAAGAATACAGCGTTACAGTCACACAATAAGTACAAGATCAGAAGAGGACAGCTAAGAATACAGCGTTACAGTCACACAATAAGTACAGGATCAGTAGAGGACAGCTAAGAATACAGCGTTACAGTCACACAATAAGTACAAGATCAGAAGAGGACAGCTAAAAATACAGCGTTACAGCCACACAATAAGTACAAGATCAGAAGAGGACAGCTAAGAATACAGCGTTACAGCGACACAATAAGTACAGGATCAGCAGAGGACAGCGAAGAATACAGCGTTACATTGACACAATAAGTACAAGATCAGAAGAGGACAGCTAAGAATACAGCGTTACAGTGACACAATAAGTACAAGATCAGAAGAGGACAGCTAAGAATACAGCGTTACAGCCACACAATAAGTACAAGATCAGAAGAGGACAGCTAAGAATACAGCGTTACAGCGACACAATAAGTACAGGATCAGCAGAGGACAGCTAAGAATACAGCGTTACATTGACACAATAAGTACAAGATCAGAAGAGGACAGCTAAGAATACAGCGTTACAGCGACACAATAAGTACAAGATCAGAAGAGGACAGCTTAGAATACAGCGTTACAGTGACACAATAAGTACAAGATCAGAAGAGGAGAGATAAGAATACAGCGTTACAGTCACACAATAAGTACAAGATCAGAAGAGGACAGCTAAGAATACAGCGTTACATTGACACAATAAGTACAAGATCAGAAGAGGAGAGATAAGAATACAGCATTACAGTGACACAATAAGTACCAGGTCAGAAGAGGACAGCTAAGAATACAGCGTTACAGCGACACAATAAGTACAAGATCAGAAGAGGAGAGATAAGAATACAGCGTTACAGTCACACAATAAGTACAAGATCAGAAGAGGACAGCTAAGAATACAGCGTTACAGCGACACAATAAGTACAAGATCAGAAGAGGAGAGATAAGAATACAGCGTAACAGTGACACAATAAGTACAAGATCAGAAGAGGACAGCTAAAATACAGCGTTACAGCGACACAATAAGAACAAGATCAGTAGAGGACAGCTAAGAATACAGCGTTACAGCGACACAATAAGTACAAGATCAGTAGAAGACAGCTAAGAATACAGCCACACAATAAGTACAAGATCAGAAGAGGACAGTTAAAAATACAGCGTTACAGCGACACAATAAGTATGAAATAAGAAGAAGACAGCTAAGAATACAGCGTTACAGTGACACAATAAGTACAGGATCGGTAGAAGACAGCTAAGAATACAGCGTTACAGTGACACAATAAGTACAGGATCGGTAGAGGACAGCTAAGAATACAGCGTTACTTGTTGCATGCAAGACGCAAACAACAGAAAGTTACAAACCAGAGTGAAATGGATTTTAATTCTGAAGTGCTGTGCCAAAGGATCACAACTACAGTGATAAAAGTGTATTTTGAGTTGGACTAATCAATGTGACCAAAAAGAACTTTAAATTGTTAAATTTTAGTGTACAAAATTTTGGAAAAATTAAATCATTTAAACTTTCATTTAATCTTATAGTCTTATAGTTGTTTTTACAAACTGATTTTGATATCAATTAATAGTGAATCAAAAAGATAATTTAAAGAAAAAAGAACCTCAAATGAGGTTTATGGTCAATTCAGGCCACAGGCACCTGGTGCCTACAGACCAGCCTTCTGGCATTAGTGCCAGCTGGCTAAACAATAAAGGTGAGATACCTGTAAATTTCTTTAACTTCTTCTAATAGGTCTACAGAAAAAAACATTCAGACAAAGACTGACCCATACCCCCGGTCTAACAGGGAAATTGGACTTGGACAAGTCCTTAGTCATCACATGAACCAACTCTTGACCTTAACTGTACCCCCACCCCCCCTCCCCTTTTCTGACCCAGTGTCGGGTCTACATTCCATTTCTGCTTTAATTCTGTCTGATATATACTACAATAGGCTAGGACAGCTAGAATTTTAATATATAAGGTGAAACAGACAGAAATGACCGGGGCCACCTCTGCATGGACAGATTCCCTTTAGGTCTCATACACCTAATTATTTTACTATATGTTAGTACTAATGACTCCATCCCTTCAATCATTGAAAGTTCAAATGATGTGACATTCATATCAAATTAAAGTTTAAAGATTTCCCTACCAGAAAAATGATGTTATTGGATAGGTTAAATAGCATATTAGAGCACACCGGTACTCGAAAGACAGTAACCCTAGTGCTTACAGTGGAATGGGAAACCCCAACCTGGGGAATTCCCACCTTTTGACACCTGTAGTCCTACGCCATTCTATTTATAGTAGCAGTTTATGTTTCTGATATTTTGAATCTCAAGGCCTCACACTTTCATCTCATATATAGAAAGAATCTATTTCATTTGCTAATTACTCCAGAAAATACCTGCAAACCTCAGAAACACGTTTTCTTTTGGGACTTGGTTCAGGTTAAACACCAGCTGATCGGCTGAATCAGTTGTGCGAGACCTTAAGGTAAATTTGTTCATCATTTCATTAGCTGTGTGACACCTTTTAAGAGAAATGACAGTAAAATTAGTAGAGACACTTTTGGACAATAAAGATGCAACAGGGCTGACAGCCAATCCACTGCATATCATGAAAACGCATTTTCACCAATGGTAACTATTTAAGTAACACTAACAAATGGAAAAAAGACAAGTGTTGCAATAAAGATTGTTTTAAAGACATCAAGTTATAAATCTACCAGAGTAACCTATCATGTTGGCCTTTGATTGACAGTCAATATATATATAGAGGGGAAATACGTATACACGTACATGTATTTCATATGTGTAATAATAAAAGCAACTGAGCAAATTTGACTGAAATGTAATGTTTGAACCAATTACAAGAAATGTTCTTGGTTCATATTCTCATAGATTTCAAACATATATATTTCAACTATGCCTACTGCATGTCAATTTTTCATTTCTAGGAGTCTTAAAGGGACATCACGGTAAAAACGTTATTTTCATTGAATGTACGTGTTTTGTTCCTTTCCAGTTATGTTTCTGTGCTGTCCCAATGTTCACAGTCGATCCATATGTCCAGCTTGACAACTCGATTTAGTTGGGAATACCCCTCTAAATTTAGCGCGGAAATTATTTTTAAATCATCACGTGACTGTTTTGAAATCGAGGCAACACAAATATACCATCTAGGTTAGTTGGGTAACAATATTATATAGTGTTTTAAATGTTAAATTACATGTTCTGTATATATTCCGGCACACATATTCATGTGCAAATAAGTGTAAACACTGTACATATAGTATAGTGACAGTAGCGATGTACTGGTACAGAGTGCATACATATTACTGAGTTTGTGTAACTATTACCGAATTTGTGTAAATATTACTGACAGTGTTCCAGCTAGGATTTCAAAAGGGCAGGTCACTGACCCAAAAAAAGGGCATTTTTTTACGCGGTTTCAGATTTTTAGGGCATATTACATGTTGCATACATTGAAACAGTATAATACAAGGTGATAACAATTTGCATTCATTGTTGTTTCTTAATTGGTTCTAGTAATAATGTATTGGGGCATCCAGTAAACATATTGGTTTGTTTTTTTAGGTGTAATCATTAAATGTCTGTATAATATTGGAAACAAATTCAAAAGAACCTTTCTTTTATGAATTTAAATTGCTAAAACTCATGGGTCAACTAGATGCTAAAGTATATAAAATATGCTTTCCTTCTCCAGATTTCTCTTCCACTTTAATAATTATGTTTGTAAAGTCCATTCAGCCTCATTTCAAGAATGATCTACCAGTTAATTAATAATTGTATCTTTTTTTGTAACCATTAAAATTTCATCATTGTTTTCTTTCAGAATTGAGTTCTGCCCATGAGCTTGAATGGAATTTACAGGCTTAATATAAATTAATGAGAAACAAAAGTATAACAATAAAATTAAATTTATTAACAGTGCATCAATGAAAACATTACCTTACAACAGTATTTTAATCAACTCTTTCTCTATTGAATCAATATATTGCACTCTCTCTGACCAGTAAAAGATTAAAGCACTAGTTTACAAGACTACACAAACACACACCTCTTGGAATATTTTAATCAACTCTTTCTCTACTGAATCAATATAATTAAAGCACTAGTCTACAGATATAAGATCTTTCACTTCAACAACATGCTTTCACATTATCAATCTCAGAGCTCTCCAAGACTACACAAACACACACCTCTTAGAATAAGTTAAGTAATTTACATTCAAACAAAATATGACATATTTACTTTGTAACAAATTTAAAAGAAAGCTCAATACATAAATAACATCTTACTGTTCAACAATTGTTTAAAATATATTATCACAATGTGCATTCAGTCTTTCACTGCTTTACTAAAATCACACACCATAAGTTAGTAAATCCATTTAAATCTAACATGAAATGAAAGATAACAACAAAATTAAACATAGAATCTCAAAATATAATACCATTTTTGAAAATACATTTTTCTAATCAAATTGTATCACTATCACAGGTTCTGATAAATCGTAATCAAAATGTATCACCATCACAGGTTCTTCTGATAAATAAGACATCTACATAAGTCATTTCATGATATGTTAGTGGGGAAATCCTTTGTCACAAGAAGTCTAACAGGCACTGGCTTTGTTAAGGGCAATGAGAGTCGGGAGCCTCCTATTCTTTGCACAAATCCATTTCCTGGTGACTGCTGGAAGAACTGCCTCAAACATCTCCGATGAACAGTTCAATTTCACATTCAGTAGCCGGTTTAATGTGGTCTGGTGCATCCTGTTACGATGAGCTGTCTTAATTAACTTTAACTGGGAGAAGACTCTCTCAACTTCAGCTGTACTAAGAGGAATTACACATGCCTTAGCATAAAGTGAGGAAATGTTTGGAAAGAGTGCCTTCAGTCCCAAGTCATTCTGTCCATGAAAAAGTTTGAGGCATGCCAGCATGTTACAGGAACTCTCTCTCTCAGTGATGAAGTTGAGGAAATCTGTCCATTCCACTACTAAAGACTCCTCCTCAAGGCTGTAGTGGTTTGCAAGATGCTCCATCTCCGACACTCCATAAAAGCACCCAGCAGACTCGATGGATGAAGTGTCCAGAATGGCAAGGTTGTCCATTACCTCAGTGTCCTTGAAACGGTTCTCAATGTTGTTGATGAGCGTGGAGATGAATGGCTCCCTGACCTGTTTCCTGAAACTTTCTCTGGCCTTGGTGTCGGGAGTATCCACGCCACAATCCTGTAAGACGCTGTCCAGTTTCCTCAACCATGGTCCATCATCTTTTCCTCTCATCTCCAGACTCTTTAATGTCTTCTGGACAACAGCCCCTACCATTCCCATGTTGACTGCTTGCTTCTGAAAAAACAGGGAAAGGCTTGCAAGATGTGGCAACACATCGGCCAGGAAGAAGATGGTCTGAACTACTGCAGGATCTTTCATCAGCTTCAAGATACCATTTCCAACTGCATCAGCAGAGATGGTGTTCTGCTCCAGATCTGTTATGAGGCTTTTGAAGCTCCTGGCAACAGAGGTCACAGCTTTGGAGTGGCTCAGCCATCTGTGATGTTTTGCCTGCTGCACACAAAGTGTTGGCTCTCCAAAAGCTTTCTGGACTTCCTTCAGGGTGGCAGTGTGGACTGTGCTGTATTTGTAATATTTGTGCAGTCTTTCAAGAGTCTCATCCACTTTGTTGGCTACCTTGACCTCTTTGAAACTGTCTCTACAGGCCAGAGCTAATCTATGGTCCCTACAATGGTTGGTGATTAAACCTGGACTGATGTCCTTCAATCGTTTCGCCACTCCATTATGTTTTCCTGTGAAGACAGCAGCCCCATCTGATGCAAACCCTGCCATCTTCTGTGAGTCCAAGGTCAAGCTAGTTATCTCCTCCTGGATGGTATCAACGATGGTAGCTGCCTTTCCATCTTTGATGAAGGGGTCACACAGAAACGCTGACGACACGTCTCCATCTGGGGTGATGTACTGGCAGCACATAGCCATGTGTTTGTTAGAAACAACGTCACAAACCTCATCCACCATAAGACCATAGCAGGGGCTCTGGCGAATTTCTGTTAAGACTGTCCTCTGTACCTCTTCACTTAGAAAAGACAACAGCTCCTGTACAATGTCCCAACTCGTATATGAAGCATTCTTGGCAAGTCTAAGGTGCTGTAAAGTTGGAGACCCCACATCAATACACATGTCAACCATTGATGAAAAAAGATCCAGGGATAGGTTGTTCTGCACGATGTAGAAGAGGACCTTCAGGGCATCCCTAACAGCTTTCTCAGTGGATGTGGAGACAGACGTTGCTTGTGCTTCTCCAGCTGACCTGGCATCTTCTTTGGCTAATGATGTCTTGTGCTGTGAACTCTTCTCATGGTCCTTCACTTTGTCGAGACGAAGGGTGCGACATCCATCAACGGTCCATACTGAGGTAGAAGTCTGGTGTTTGATACAGAGACGGCATAACATGACCACATAGGGCTCTTCATCAGTACAGACTGTTCTGTTTATCAACCATGGTCTGTCGACTGTCCATTCAGATTTGAAACCTAAACGATGTCCAGAAGTATGTCGCTTCCTTGACGGAGTTCCGTCTGGTGTATCATCCAGGCGGCGCTTACAGGCTGGTATTCTCACTGGGGATGCTGCTGGTGATTCTGTCAGAGTGTGAGAATGGTAAACATCATCAATGGGCAAAAATGGTGAGGCAGGATTAGGAAGTGATCGGCAATCATCTGGAACAGGTGTAGTTGGGCGTGATATGTTAGGCAAAGGTGATACTGGACATGTGTTGTCTGGGAATGGTGAAGCTGGGCGTGATGTGTTGTCAGCATCAGACTCGTCATCTGTGTTTGGAGCAGAATCAATCCCTCTACAAGAGAAGATAATATAAAATTATATTCATCATCAAATAAGTGGGGTGTATTTGATTTTTAATTCTGACTTGTAAAATGAATTTTGCATGTTTCTGCAATTTAAAAAAACATAGAGTTTACAGACAATTACTCAATGTTTTCTGAAATGCATGGAACATACCGGGTAAACAACCAGAAATTTTATAAAAATATATTACACTTTTGACTAATTATCATAAATTACTTTGCCAAGTTGTTTCGATTTTGTGTTATGATCACATGACCTATATATATACAAATTATTTCTTGAATAATGTACATCCCTTCAAAATTGTACATGCTTATGTTGACACCGTTAGGTTTCCACATGTAAAATCAACGAAGTTAATAAGATACCAGGCTTCAGTAAAACCATGGCTCAATTTTGAATAATAACTTATATTTTCATTAAATTTTAGAAATAGTAATTACACAGTCTTAAGGAAGCATAAAGTTTACAAAGTGAAGTTAATTCTACTAGATGCTTCCTGAAGGTGGAATATGTTGAAATTTGTGAAATCAAAATTGGCAAAGTAATTCTGGATTAATTTGGGGTTATATTTTGTCGAATTACAGTGATAATAATTCATGATCAATGAATATCAATCTAAAATAAAAAAGAAACATATATTTGATGAATTCTGTTCAAAATATACCTTATAAATGTGCCTACTGAAATTCAGCAATTGATGGCTAAAAAAAATGGTGTATTTTGTTAAAATACGGATTGGATTATTCGAAGCCATACAATATATATATATATATAATGCCCCTCAAAAATAGACCATTTTCCAAAGATATAACCCAACATCTAATCATTTTTCATTTGAAAAATGTTACTGATGGCATATATTGTAACTAGACTTCAAAAGATTTCGAACCGTGAACAGTAAAACCTGTTATTTTGTAAATTAAATTACATCTCGCACATCAAAGGAAAGCCGACAGACAAAAATAACTTGCCTATTTGTAAGCCATCGACGATAAATACCAATTAATATTTATAACAAACAATAAGCACAAATACGTACCTGAACATTGACAAGATGTTGTGGCATTTCTTCGCCGATTTGCTGAGTTCTTGAATACGTCTTTGGCGAGAAGGCATTGTAAATTTTCTGTGTTTATTGTAAGGCGGAAGTCGAATGGATCGACGGTATGCGCGAGCAGATAGGAAGCGGGAAGTTACGTAAATTAAGAAACGACGGGCGGAAAGTTCGGAGCTGAAGTTACGGAGATGAAAGACGATAAAAAAAATCGTCAGGGCATATTGCGGGGCGCGTGGAAATAGGGCAGGGCGTAAGAAAAAAGGGCAGGGCGCATTTTTAATTTACAGATTAAGGGCAGGGCGCCGGGCCTGTTAACCCGACCTAGCTGGAACACTGACTGAGTTTGTGTAACTATTACCGAGATTGTCTTGACCTACTTTCCAGCAATCAAGCAGAATACAAGCAGCATCCGTATTACTGCTGTTTTCATGTTTGAACTGTATTGTACTGCTTCCCCAGTTTAATTTTACATGTAGGATTGTGTTTGACCCATTTTCCTATTATTCTCTTCATTGCGGAAGCTGTTATCGTTTTCAACCGCAGTCGATTCACATTGGAAGCCATTTTATTGGGTGTGGGCTAGATCCTATACCGTTGAGCCAGATTCCCGCGAGATATCGGAACTCTTCTGCGTATGGCGGTTTACGAAGTAAATTTAGAGCCCGCTAAATCATAATACACGGAGCTTCTCAGCAGTGCAAACGCTGTCAGCATGACTCATGATGAGCATGTTCGGCTCTTTGATTGAGCTGAATAATGCCATTGTTACAGGATTGGGTTTCCGCTCAAATGATAAGACGAAATCCTGTGTTGAGTTCGGACCATTCATTCAAGTATAGTTGTGATGATATATATACCAGACTCTACAAAACAGAAATATAAAACACTATAAGTACAGTGGACGTTACGTTAACAGACTCTCACAGTGTAGACAGACACTACGTATTAACGTGTTACAGTACTGACGGCACATCGTACTAAACGTATTACTCTATCCTAACAAACTGACGATACAATATATAAAATATATGATATAGAACTTTACATGAATCTTCTAGTTAGTACATATATACTAATTACATTACACACATATCTAAACATCTCGCAATACATATTTATAATACATAGATGTGTCCAAGGTAAATTCGGACGTACACATAATCAATATAGTACAGATAGATATTACAACTATCTATATATATATATATATACAATATAAAAGTAAAGTTACCTGCGTGTGGCACAAAGTCCAAGATACTCATGGTATCGTCATACTAGAGACTTGAAAATATTACATCAGGACTGTATCTGTAAAGTTACAAATAAATAAAGATAACCGATTGCATATAGCATTATGTGATAATAACACTTACTGACATAAAGGAATAACCTTTTCATCAGAAGATCAAATGTCTTAATTTGAACTCATGGCGTCATATATAGATCGCCATGTAAAAATACATGTAAAGATCTGAAATTCGCTACTATAGATAAAAATTAGATTACATTGAATATACTATAATATCTATATATATCTTACAACACAAACATGGGAAGAGTGGCAAATATAAATAATTCAACTAACATTCAATGTTTGGCAGTGCGACAAAAAAGTACAGTCCGACCTCTGGTTGTCACGATCGTATATTTGACAATGACCGGAAAACCGATCTGGCGCCAAAACATTGGACCAATAAAAACGTACATATCTCTATGACGTAAGACAAAAGACTTGACCATTGACCACGGTACATAATACGGACGGACGAGAATATAACAAAACGATATAACATTACATTTTGAACATAACAATACTTATTACTTCTAGGTAATCACGGAACAATTTAGTTACAAAATATACATAAAATAATCCTGCCACACCATTAATACAGAGTTCGAATTGAAGCATAACTGCAGATTCGTTGCATTGAAAAAAGAAAAAGGTTTTGGAAAGGAAGACAAAACATTATTAAGTAAGTAGATCCAAAATTATTTACTGGTGTAATGAACTGTGAGGTATGGGGAACTCGCTTTACGCTACATATCGCAAGCAAAACCAGACACGTCTTTTCTGTTCCAAGTCTTTATAAAGAATCCAAATGTATCTCACAAACGAAAAGAATTACAACAAAGGGGAATAACTCATATACATATGGAGTTAGATTATCTCCCCTAGACTGTACAATTATGTGATCTCGTAACACCCATACAACCTACATACACAACATACCCGCCCACAAAATAAAATTTGGCATACACAATTTTACCATGGGTGTACGGGATTATCATAAATGATGAAAAGGTGAAAATAATATCGAACCAAATCAATATACTGTATTTGACCTGTTACGAAAATGTTAGAAAATTGTTGAAAATAAAGTACTGTAACCAGAAGATAATGTCCAAAATTTGCATCAATGATATGTACCTGGTAGTATAAAAATCATTCTCATACAATGCAATTCCTGATAACTAACTCTCACACTTGCACTTTCCATTGAGCTCAATATGGATCACACATACAACATCCAGACAACAATAGCAAAGATGAAAGAGATTTTACATACAGATGACTTCAGATATTCAGCTAAGCATATCAAGTTAAACTTCTGTAACGTTCTATCAAGCTCAAGATTCAATAAACTTATATAAGACAATATTGATACATGTTTAAGAGATATCCAAATAGTTTGTTCTGGCATTACTCAACTAACTGCGTATATCATTGCAGCATCATCATGTTGCGTCATAAGACCATGTGATTAAAAGTTATAGAGTAATAAACCGTAATAAAACTTTCAACTAATCAAACAATATATAACATTAACCTGCCAGCTTTATACTTATTCCTATCAGCCTTGCCGTAGCTTCATATACGCGCTGAAAAAGATCTCGGCATGGCCTTATGGTTCTTCAATCAAAACACAAATATAATATCTAAATATTACTAAATACATACCAAAGCACAGAATTCCATGGCAAACTACATGACATACAACATAATACCATCCTAAATCTATCCAATGACATATGCTCATCCTAGTATAAATTGTTAACCAATATGACATATTATCACAGTAATATCAGCAGAGATTTCGCTCTTAATTGATAGTGTATTTCTGATATAATTAATCTGAGAAAACATTCATAGTATTTGGAAAACAAAGATGTTGTGCTATATCATTAAAACATGGCAAAAGAGCAATAATAATCAACATTAATGAATCAAGAGCTAGATAAAAGGTACATATTTTTTTGTTGAATATAATAAATGTCTAGTTCAGATTCTTCATTTGTTGCAAGTCGAACGTCACTGCTAGCTATAGTAGGTTGAAAATAAGTTCAAATATTGGTATGTAGTCCAGACAAGTCCAGATATCTGTAGGTAGACCAGTATAATATAAGTTGAAGCTGTCAGACTGGAACTGGAACCGAGATGAAATGTTAATGGAAAATTAACTGCAACAAGCCAACAACTGAATTCAGCGAAATACCGTCAGCATTATCCTGGGGTCATGGTTAGACGCTAGGTACAATGTACAGATCTGGGTAAAGGAATACTTTTCCTTGGAAGAACGGAGTAAATTAAATGAAACCGCGGACCGTAGTCACACTCAGATCCTCCATCTATCAGTATCATCATGTTGGTGACGTCATCGCACATTGTATGAAATATAAAGTCATAAACAGTGGAACATGGAATGTTTCTTCTTGCATCAATACACATGTATAAATCCGATATATTATAAATGTCATCAATTGATAAATGCTTTCAGTGGTTTTGATAGTGTGAATACGTCAGACGTCCACATGTACATCTTCCCGCAAAAAAGCACATGGCGTGAAATGTCTGATGTCTGGCCGACGAGCCGAGGCTGACTCGCCGGCCACACCGGCGAATACACAATAAAAAAGTTACATAATAGTAGATGAAAACCAACCGGATTTAGATTCTCCACCATGTAATGAACTGTGAGGTATGGGGAACTCGCTTTACGCTACATATCGCAAGCAAAACCAGACACGTCTTTTCTGTTCCAAGTCTTTATAAAGAATCCAAATGTATCTCACAAACGAAAAGAATTACAACAAAGGGGAATAACTCATATACATATGGAGTTAGATTATCTCCCCTAGACTGTACAATTATGTGATCTCGTAACACCCATACAACCTACATACACAACACTGGTACTTACTGTACAGTACAGTACTCTTTTACACCAGAGCTCTATATATAGGCCTAATATATTATTTGTTATCAGTATATTGATTATTAAATTACAGTGCTAACATGCAAACCGTTGACGGTTCAGGTCGTGTATCACCTGGCACCACCCGACAACTCGGTAACCCATTTGTCGAACATCGTTGTGCAATACAAAAGACAGTGGGCGGGACCACAATACCAATTACCGCAGCTCATTATAACACACGAGCGAATCAGCGCTCTCGTATTGACAGGCAACGTGCGACAGAAATAACAGACAACATGAGATTGATACAAGGTTCAATTATATACAGGATTTTATTAGACTTCTCTTTTAAATTTCACCGTGTCTATGAACTATATATAGTACTAAATTAGAAATGTAAACAGTAGTCACTATACATATCCACATTTTCGCAGGCATGTTTGGGAATGGCAGTAATTACCAATGTCGTTGCGAGTTCAGTAAAGTTATATATATGTTAACGTAGCATTTTCCCGTAGACCGTTTCTTATGAGGTGAAAAATGTACTCGGCAGCGTTCAGTTCCGGACTGTACGGGGCTGAAATAATAATTCCACGCCATGTTGACCAAGAAGATTACGTAGTAATTGTTCTCCGACCCCGTGATGATGAAATCCGTAGTTATCAAGAATAATACAGTCACCCCTATCAATAATCGGATTTCTAAATTCATTCCGTTGTTGTAAAAGTTGGTCAAAAAAGTTGATCATTTCTAGGGCATTTGACGGCCCCTGATAATATCAAAGAAGTCCACCCCAAAAAACCCACAACACAAGTTAACTGTGTACGTACAATTGCTTGCATATCTCTGAACCTCGACGGCTGGTTTACCTACAAAACTATGTCCGTAATTCCTGTTTCCTGCAGTTTTAATAACGGAAGATTCGTCGAAAAAATGAAGCTGCTCCGGTCGGTAGTGCATTGCCGCGGTGTTTTCACGGAAGTAGATTTTTTTTTTACAATTTTCGTACAGCCTTCTTTGGTTAAACCGCACTTCCTACTAATTTTACCGTAGGATAATCCATTGGAAAAAAAGTTTCAAAACCGTAAGACGTAAACTTTCATTTGCTGGTTTTCCAGGATGATAAACTTATTCTTCTCCATTATTGCACACAACCGGAGACAAATCTGACTTCAAGTGAAAAGGCACTGGTTATAGCATGCCAAATTATGACAAAACACCAGATGCGTTTGACAGGACCTTACAATCAGCCGACAGTGATACGACACCCGTGATCGGTTCATCAAAACATTGTACAACAGTCAGCCCCGTCACACAGTGTAAAACATTTACTTCACATACGATTTTCTGTTTCCTTTCTCAAATTGACCCTAAAATAGGGATCTAGGGTAGGATTTATATATTATTATTATCACGGAAACGTGTTCAATACAAAGGGATATGAAGTGGATTACATGTAAATAGAATAATTTTGTTAACATTTAATGTTCTTCTGTCAAGGTAACATGTCAAGTCCCTGCGATAATAATAAGCTGGGATTTTCAAAACCATTCCTTTAATCAAAATCTATGAGAAAATGTTTAAACAATCGCCATGCTCATTTCTCACAAGGGGACATACAGTATTGCCCAAAACCTCAATTTCACGTTATCGCTATCGTTCCGACAACAGAAATGTGCAAAATCTATATATCGATGAGAACTACATGCATGCCCAAATGATAATTGGACGAGTTTCTGTGCCTACCAGTATTAAAATAAACACCGAAAATGTACAGAATAACTTACCGTACACAAATGTCATCTGTCTATTTACGGTTAATTATCCCCTCGCGACGAAAGTCGGGGAGGGGATATAGCGTTCCGTTCGTACGTAAGTACGTACGTATGTTCACTTTTTGTCAGCGCTCTTGCGACTTCATTTTTGAACGGATTTTGACCAAACTTCATATATGGGTCCAGCATGGGAATACCTCGAACGAGTTCGTGTTTCAGGGTGCCAAGGTCAAGGTCAAGGTCACCGTTACTATTTATAGAAAATCTTTGTCAGCACTCTTGCAACTTCATTTCTGAACGGATCCTGACCAAACTTCATATATGGGTCCAGCATGGGAATACCTCGAACGAGTTCGTGTTTCAGGGTGCCAAGGTCAAGGTCAAGGTCAGCGTTACTATTTATAGAAAATCTTTGTCAGCGCTCTTGCGACTTCAATTTTGAACGGATCCTGACCAAACTTCATATATGGGTCCAGCATGGGAATACCTCGAACGAGTTCCTGTTTCAGGGTGCCAAGGTCAAGGTCAAGGTCAGCGTTACTATTTATAGAAAATCTTTGTCAGCGCTCTTGCGACTTCAATTTTGAACGGATCCTGACCAAACTTCATATATGGGTCCAGCATGGGAATACCTCGAACGAGTTCCTGTTTCAGGGTGCCAAGGTCAAGGTCAGCGTTACTATTTATAGAAAATCTTTGTCAGCGCTCTTGCGACTTCAATTTTGAACGGATCCTGACCAAACTTCATATATGGGTCCAGCATGGGAATACCTCGAACGAGTTCGTGTTTCAGGGTGCCAAGGTCAAGGTTAAGGTCACCGTTACTATTTATAGAAAATCTTTGTCAGCGTTGTTGCGACTTCATTTTTGAATGGATCCTGACCATAATTATAATAACTATCAGGAAATGAAGTTGCTAGTGTGATGCGTAACCAGATACTGTTGAATGCATAACAATATATACCATATTTATCTGGCAATGAGCCCATGCCTGATAATAAGCCCATCCATGTCTATTGCAGTTCAGTGCAAATGACAACTGATGTTATTTCAATGTCCTGCAATAACCCCACCCCCCCATTTTGCGTCAGAGTTCATGTGTTAGCACGCGAGGGGATTTGTATCGTTTGCGATGCATTGTTAACCAATTAGTGAAACTTGGGGGCGAATTGAGATTTTTTTTTACAATACTTAAATTGGGTTACGTTGAGAGTAAAACAGTCCTTTTAATTCAAAGGTATTTCTTTTGCCACTTGGGAAATGTACACAATTCCCATAAATATTTTATTTTGACAATCCACCCTTTATTCAAATGCAGTAGCACATATATATCTTGTATTTATGTGAAATGATGCGCTCCACAAGACAGACAATCGGTCTGTGATTTCTGTCGCACGTGGCCTGTCAATCCGAGAGCGCTGATTCGCTCGTGTGTTATAATGAGCTGTGGTAATTGATATTGTGGTCCCGCCCACTGTCTTTTGTATTGCACAACGATGTTCGACAAATGGGTCACCGAGTTGTCGGGTGGTGCCAGGTGATACACGACCTGAACCGTCAACGGTTTGCATGTTAGCACTGTAAGAACGTCCGATTCCATTACTTGTAATACTTTTATTTCCCCCCGTTTGTATGAAGAATGAAAACACACAGTACTAAAATAGGTAAATGATTTTACTCTGACGAAGATAAATGATTTGGATTTGATAGTAAAAGATGAAGTCAAAATAGAGGAACACTTTTTCCTTTTAGTTCAATTTATTATATAAATTATGGATTTTTTTTACCTCAGTCCATATTCAAGTCAGTCATTTGCTCGTTTCTTTTTTATCCTGACATTAATTAGGCTAGAAAGAAGAATTTAGTTGTGGACTGGATAAGTAATTATGTTTTATTTTTAAATGAACAAAGTAAATTGTATAGAATCTAACATAAATCTCATCAGATAGTCTTTATTTAATTAATGTAAATAAAAATTAAAAGGTAATATCAGCCTAGATAAAGATGTCTTGATGACATTTGGATTAATTATCTTAATTGTAAATTAAGTATTAATGATTGAACTGATTTTAAAGATGAAAAAACAAATAAAGAAAAGTGATTTTTATTCCTAAAAACCAAGCATAATTTTCCCTGGTGAAGTTATTTAATGTTTAAATAGAACTCTTTATGTCTGTTGGTACAATTTCCAGAGATGGCTGATCAAATTTCAGGTCAACATTATATTTCCTGTTTGGTGTAATTACTATGTAGGTGCTTATAGATAGGCTATAACTTATGACATGTGTTTGTTAGTATTGCACATGTGAGGATCAAATACTGGGACCAAAGTCACACATCTGTTGATCCACAGGTGGTCTCTCTGCTAATAGTTATTAGAAGGAAGCTCCTATGGTGCAAACAGAATGATTTATTCTTAACCAACAAGGTTAGTTGTCTGAAGTTATCAGCAGGTAATTTGAAACATCACCTGCATACATTTATTTATTTTAGATGATATTGCCAAGTTCTTATTAAGCTGAGCAGGAATTAATATACTGATTAATTTATTAAGTCTGATCTATTCCTACCACACTTCCTGTGAACAGTTAAGAATTAATGTCATTTCATGTAACCATAGCTATTACACTATTTTTGGTTTACATGCATATTAAAATAATGAATAAAGTGATTTGAGTGAAGAGGGGAGATTGAATGATAAATTTATTTTTGGGTTTGTTAGTATTTAGATAATCATCCAACTTTAAATTAGTGACTGCATTATGATGACTGCAATACAGACCAGCAACACTATTTATATATTAATGCCCCCATCACACTAAGACAAAGACCACGAAGACCGCACTGCGTCCTTAAAATTTCGAGAAACGCAGCGGGGTCGTGGCAAAAATGGAGAATTTTGCAGTTGTCACGTTCATATTACGCCCTCATTACGTCCTTGCTTGGTTCTTACTACGTCCTACACGTTTCCACTAAGACCTTATCTCGCGCATGTTCGCGCGTGCACCACGCTCTGTGTGTTCTTAATACGCTCTTACTACGTCCAAAAAGATCTTTCTACGCGTGCATTACGTAATTACTACGTTCTCTCTGCGTTTGCCCGTTCCCTATAAATACAACTTGACTTGTTTCTTTTTTCCATTCCCCTGCAATATTCACAATATGCCGCCGAGAAAATCCGGACAGTCCAAGACAGGCCGTGGTGGGAGAGGCAGAGGTAAAATTCTAAAAAATCCACCACCAGTTGCCAGCGTTGTTGCATCCGAAGCAACCAACGATTATGACGAAGAACCGAATTTTTCGACTGGTACAGGCAGGGCAGAGAAGTTCTTGATAACTTGTAACCATCTTCTTTTGTAGTTTGAACGAAAGTGATAATGAATTAAACTTGAAATGAGTATTTATACAGCCGATCCTCTGGACGTGGTTTTGACGTGGTGGTAACCTGTGACAGACGTGTCGTAAACTTAATGAGCACCGTAAGAACGTACTGGAAACCTAACGTGGTCATCAACAACGTGGTATTGGCGTACCTTGGTCATTGTACAAGCGTAGAGAGGTCGCAATAAGAACTACATTGACGTAGCAAGAACGCACTGACAACGCAATGAGAACGTAATACAATCCTTTCCATCAGCGCTACGCTTCCACTGCGTCAATGAAGTTCTCATTGGGTTTTGGTTACGTCATTACCACGTCAATACCGCTGGTACTGCGTCCCTGTTACGTTCTTACTACGTCCCGATTGGACCACGTCCTCGCTACGCTTTTTTTTAACATGCTCAAAGTTTGTTCACGTCCTCCAGGTCCATGAAGACCATAACACGTCCTTATCGGTCTCTATTGAGTCTTTACTACGTTGTACAAGTTCTTTCTGCGTTCGCATTGCGTTCTTCAATTTTTTCCAGGACGTGGTTGGACGTAGTGGGAACGTGACCTAGTGTGATGGGGGTATAAGTAATGATATATGTACAGTTTGTATGTCCGTCTATGGCACATTGAAATTTTATTTTTATTTTTAATTATAATAATTAAACAAAATATTAATGTTTATAAATTGAGTACTGAAAATTTATTATCTAAATTAATATCATATTTCTAATCGGAAAATATTATCTTTAAAAAAAAACAATTATCATAAGACTCCAAGCAAGGTACTATTTGCTTTAAAATCATTTTTGGTAAAGCTTCTTTTTGTAAATGTAGATTCAAAGTCACGAATTTGATATGAAGATTCACAACAAGACATCCTACCACATATTGAAGGCAATGGAATCCCATTTGTGATTGCTGGAAGGAAAGTACTGGAATGTCACCAAGGAAAGGACAGAGAAAAGGGGAGAAAAGAAAAGAAAAAAAAAGACACTCAAAAGGAAGGAAATGTATGCTTGCTTTTTAATTTAAAAGAATTGAACTGTTGTTATAGGATATGGATGCATGTTTCTAGAATCCCAACAATATTTATAACCACCTTTCTGTCATTAGCCCACCATCATCAGATGGTGGGCTATTCAAATCGCCCTGCGTCCGTGGTCCGTGGTCCGTCCGTCCCTCCGTCCGTCCCTCCGTCCGTAAACAATTCTTGTTATCGCTATTTCTCAGAAAGTGATGAATTTTTCATATATAGGTTCCCCTTGGTTCCTAGTTATGCATATTGCATTTTGAGACCGTTCGGAAAACAACATGGCCGACAGGCAGCCATCTTGGATTTTGACAATTGAAGTTTGTTATCGCTATTCCTCAGAAAGTATTGAAGGGATCTTTCTCAAATTTCATATGTAGGTTCCCCTTGGTGCCTGGTTATGCATATTGCATTTTGAGACCGATCGGAAAACAACATGGCCGACAGGCAGCCATCTTGAATTTTGACAATTGAAGTTTGTTATCGCTATTCCTCAGAAAGTATTGAAGGGATCTTTCCCCAATTTTATATGTAGGTTCCCCTTGGTGCCTGGTTATGCATATTGCATTTTGAGACCGATCGGAAAACAACACGGCCGACTGGCAGCCATCTTGGATTTTGACAATTGAAGTTTGTTATCGCTATTTCTCAGAAAGCATTGAAGGGATCTTTCTCAAATTTCATATGTAGGTTCCCTTCGGTGCCTTGTTATGCATATTGCATTTTGAGACCGATCGGAAAACAACATGGCCGACAGGCAGCTATCTTGGATTTTGACAATTGAAGTTTGTTATCGCTATTTCTCAGAAAGCATTGAAGGGATCTTTCTCAAATTTCATATGTAGGTTCCCTTCGGTGCCTTGTTATGCATATTGCATTTTGAGACCGATCGGAAAACAACATGGCCGACAGGCAGCTATCTTGGATTTTGACAATTGAAGTTTGTTATCGCTATTTCTGAGAAAGTACTGAAGGGATCTTTCTCAAATTTCATATGTAGGTTCCCCTCGGTGCCTAGTTATGCATATTGCATTTTGAGACTAATCAGAAAACAACATGGCCGACAGGCAGCCATCTTGGATTCTGACAATTGAAGTTTGTTATCACTATTTCTCAGAAAGCACTGAAGGGATCTTTCTCAAATTTCACATGTAGGTTCCTCTTGGTGCTTAGTTATGCATATTGCATTTTGAGACCGATAGGAATACAACATGGCCGACAGGCAGCCATCTTGGATTTTGACAATTGAAGTTTGTTATCGCTATTTCTCAGAAAGTACTGTACGGATCTTTCTCAAATTTCATATGTAGGATCCCCTCGGTGCCTAGTTATGCATATTGCATTTTGAGACTAATGGGAAAACAGCATGGCCGACAGGCAGCCAACTTGGATTTTGACAATTGAAGTTTGTTATCGCTATTTCTCAGAAAGTGCTGAAGTGACCTTTCTCAAATTTCATATGTAGGTTCCCCTCGGTGCCTGGTTATGCATATTGCATTTTGAGACCAATCGGAAAACAATATGGCCGACAGGCAGCCATCTTTGATTTTGACAATTGAAGTTTGTTATCGCTATTTCTCAGAAATGCCTCGTTATGCATATTGCATTTTGGGACCAATAGGAAAACAACATGGCAGACAGTCAGCCATCTTGGATTTTGACAATTGAAGTTTGTTATCGCTATTTCTCAGAAAGTACTGAAGGGATCTTTCTCAAATTTCATTTGTAGGTTCCTCTTGGTTTCTTATTATGCATATTGCATTTTGGGACCGATCAGAAAACAACATGGCCGAGAGGCAGCCATCTTTGATTTTCACTATTGAAGTTTTTTATCGCTATATTTCTCAGAAATTGCTGAAAGGATCTTTCTCAAATTTCATTTGTAGGTTCCCCTTTGGTCCCTGGTATTGCATTTTTGGACCAATCTGAAAACAACATGGCCGACAGACAGCCATTATCGCTAAATCTTAAATTTGTTATATAGGTTCCCTTTGTTTGAAAAGTACAAGAGGTCTGTTTCTGAATTTACACAGATTAGTAAGACTTAGAGGAAGGGAAAAGTATAGAAAAGATCAATCCGACATGGAACCTATAAAGATCATTCAATGGTGGGCGCCAAGATCCCTCTTGGAGCCCTTGTTTTGATATTGAAGATTTGTATTTTTCAAAATTAATCACAGCAATATATGTCTGAGACTTCTGAACAGTATATCAATATGAATGCAACAGGACTGTGATGCTTATTAGTGTTGTTCAAATTAATCAATTTGATTGCGGATAAGTTGTTTTACCTCTGACTATAAATAATCGATCACGATTTTTTGTGATTGATCCAGGTTTACAGCTGACTTCAACAATTGATGCATTTAAAAAACCATTTAAAACATAGTTAGATGTCTTCAAATATATATCCACAATATTTTCTCCTATATTGGTTAATATTATTGCAGAAATATTTTATTTATTTTTTCCCTTTGCGTTCATGATCAATCAATAATAGATCATGGATCATTTAAAAAATGGTGATCAATCATGAAATTTATAGTTATTCCCAACACTAATACTTATATTGCTAATGTCTTCAATTATTCTTATTAATGTAATGGTACTTTAATTTTTGCAGAATGATCATAAGAAAAAGAAATTTAATACAACCTACAAAAAAGAAAAACTGTTCTGCCAAAATCAGGATAAGGCATATCATTCGATTTCCAGATTTCAAGGTATTGATTCAAACTTCATTTGCATTCAGCATACCTGTTCCTTAGTTAGAATTTGTTTCATTTTTCCAGACCAATGGTATAGGTTATTTAATGACTTTAAAGATATGTTATTTGACTTAGTTTCATTATTCCGGACCAACAGGCTAGGATTCCGGACCAAGAGTATAGGTTCTTACATGACTTGTATGATCTGATATTTGACTTAGTTTCAATACTCCGGACCACCAGGCTAAGATTCCGGACCAAGAGTATAGGTTCTTACATGACTTGTATGATCTGATATTTGACTTAGTTTCAATATTCCGGACCACCAGGCTATGATTCCGGACCAAGGGTATCGGTTCTTACATGACCTATATTTGACTTAGTTTCAATATTCCGGACCACCAGGCTAGGATTCCGGACCAAGGGTATCGGTTCTTACATGACTTGTATGATCTGTTATTTGACTTAGTTTCAATATTCCGGACCACCAGGCTAGGATTCCGGACCGAGGGTATAGGTTCTTACATGACTTGTATGATCTGATATTTGACTTAGTTTCAATATTCCGGACCACCAGGCTAGGATTCTGGACCAAGGGTATAGGTTCTTACATGACTTGTATGATCTGATATTTGACTTAGTTGCAATATTCCGGACCACCAGGCTAGGATTCTGGACCGAGGGTATAGGTTCTTACATGACTTGTATGATCTGATATTTGACTTAGTTTCAATATTCCGGACCACCAGGCTAGGATTCTGGACCAAGGGTATAGGTTCTTACATGACTTGTATGATCTGATAAAGTTGACTTAGTTTCAATATTCCGGACCACAAGGCTAGGATTCCGGACCGAGGGTATAGGTTCTTACATGACTTGTATGATCTGATATTTGGCTTAGTTGCAATATTCCGGACCACCAGGCTAGGATTCTGGACCAAGGGTATAGGTTCTTACATGACTTGTATGATCTGATATTTGGCTTAGTTTCAATATTCCGGACCACCAGGCTAGGATTCTGGACCAAGGGTATAGGTTCTTACATGACTTGTATGATCTGATATTTGACTTAGTTTCAATATTCCGGACCACCAGGCTAGGATTCTGGACCAAGGGTATAGGTTCTTACATGACCCATATTTGACTTAGTTTCAATATTCCGGACCACCAGGCTAGGATTCCGGACCAAGGGTATAGGTTCTTACATGACTTGTATGATCTGATATTTGACCTAGTTTCAATATTCCGGACCACCAGGCTAGGATTCTGGACCAAGGGTATAGGTTCTTACATGACCCATATTTGACTTAGTTTCAATATTCCGGACCACCAGGCTAGGATTCCGGACCAAGGGTAAAGGTTCTTACATGACTTTTATGATCTGATATTTGACTTAGTTTCAATATTCCGGACCACCAGGAAAGGATTCTGGACCAAGGGTATATGTTCTTACATGACTTGTATGATCTGATATTTGACTTAGTTTCAATATTACGGACCACCAGGCTAGGATTCTGGACCAAGGGTATAGGCTCTTACATGACTTGTATGATCTGATATTTGACTTAGTTTCAATATTCCGGACCACCAGGCTAGGATTCCGGACCAAGGGTATAGGTTCTTAAATGACTTGTATGATCTGATATTTGACTTAGTTTCAATATTACGGACCACCAGGCTAGGATTCCGGACCAAGGGTATAGGTTCTTACATGACTTGTATGATCTGATATTTGACTTAGTTTCAATACTCCGGACCACCAGGCTAAGGATTCCGGACCAAGGAGTATAGGTTCTTACATGACTTGTATGATCTGATATTTGACTTAGTTTCAATATTCCGGACCACCAGGCTAGGATTCCGGACCAAGGGTATCGGTTCTTACATGACTTGTATGATCTGTTATTTGACTTAGTTTCAATATTCCGGACCACCAGGCTAGGATTCCGGACCAAGGGTATAGGTTCTTACATGACTTGTATGATCTGATAAAGTTGACTTAGTTTCAATATTCCGGACCACAAGGCTAGGATTCCGGACCGAGGGTATAGGTTCTTACATGACTTGTATGATCTGATATTTGGCTTAGTTGCAATATTCCGGACCACCAGGCTAGGATTCTGGACCAAGGGTATAGGTTCTTACATGACTTGTATGATCTGATATTTGGCTTAGTTTCAATATTCCGGACCACCAGGCTAGGATTCTGGACCGAGGGTATAGGTTCTTACATGACTTGTATGATCTGATATTTGACTTAGTTTCAATATTCCGGACCACCAGGCTAGGATTCTGGACCAAGGGTATAGGTTCTTACATGACTTGTATGATCTGATAAAGTTGACTTAGTTTCAATATTCCGGACCACCAGGCTAGGATTCCGGACCGAGGGTATAGGTTCTTACATGACTTGTATGATCTGATATTTGGCTTAGTTGCAATATTCCGGACCACCAGGCTAGGATTCTGGACCAAGGGTATAGGTTCTTACATGACTTGTATGATCTGATATTTGGCTTAGTTTCAATATTCCGGACCACCAGGCTAGGATTCTGGACCAAGGGTATAGGTTCTTACATGACTTGTATGATCTGATATTTGACTTAGTTTCAATATTCCGGACCACCAGGCTAGGATTCTGGACCAAGGGTATAGGTTCTTACATGACCCATATTTGACTTAGTTTCAATATTCCGGACCACCAGGCTAGGATTCCGGACCAAGGGTATAGGTTCTTAGATGACTTGTATGATCTGATATTTGACCTAGTTTCAATATTCCGGACCACCAGGCTAGGATTCTGCACCAAGGGTATAGGTTCTTACATGACCCATATTTGACTTAGTTTCAATATTCCGGACCACCAGGCTAGGATTCCGGACCAAGGGTAAAGGTTCTTACATGACTTTTATGATCTGATATTTGACTTAGTTTCAATATTCCGGACCACCAGGAAGGATTCTGGACCAAGGGTATATGTTCTTACATGACTTGTATGATCTGATATTTGACTTAGTTTCAATATTACGGACCACCAGGCTAGGATTCTGGACCAAGGGTATAGGCTCTTACATGACTTGTATGATCTGATATTTGACTTAGTTTCAATATTCCGGACCACCATGCTAGGATTCCGGACCAAGGGTATAGGTTCTTACATGACTTGTATGATCTGATATTTGACTTAGTTTCAATATTCCGGACCACCAGGCTAGGATTCCGGACCAAGGGTATAGGTTCTTACATGACTTGTATGATCTGATATTTGACTTAGTTTCAATATTCCGGACCACCAGGCTAGGATTCTGGACCAAGGGTATAGGTTCTTACATGACTTGTATGATCTGATATTTGACTTAGTTTCAATATTCCGGACCACCAGGCTAGGATTCTGGACCAAGGGTATAGGTTCTTACATGACTTGTATGATCTGATATTTGACTTAGTTTCAATATTCCGGACCACCAGGCTAGGATTCCGGACCAAGGGTATAGGTTCTTACATGACTTGTATGATCTGATATTTGACTTAGTTTCAATATTCCGGACCACCAGGCTAGGATTCCGGACCAAGGGTATAGGTTCTTACATGACTTGTATGATCTGATATTTGACTTAGTTTCAATATTCCGGACCACCAGGCTAGGATTCTGGACCAAGGGTATAGGTTCTTACATGACCCATATTTGACTTAGTTTCAATATTCCGGACCACCAGGCTAGGAAATCCGGACCAAGGGAATAGGTTCTTACATGACTTGTATGATCTGATATTTGACTTAGTTTCAATATTCCGGACCACCAGGCTAGGATTCTGGACCAAGGGTATAGGTTCTTACATGACCCATATTTGACTTAGTTTCAATATTCCGGACCACCAGGCTAGGATTCCGGACCAAGGGTATAGGTTCTTACATGACTTGTATGATCTGATATTTGACTTCTTTTCAATATTCCGGACCACCAGGCTAGGATTCCGGACCAAGGGTATAGGTTCTTACATGACTTGTATGATCTGATATTTGACTTATTTTCAATATTCCGACCATCAGCCTAGGATTCCGGACCAAGGGTATAGATTCTTACATGACTTGTATGATCTGATATTTGACTTAGTTTCAATATTCCGGACCACCAGGCTAGGATTCCGGACCAAGGGTATAGGTTCTTAGTCTAGATGACTTGTATGATCTGATATTTGACTTAGTTTCAATATTCCGGACCACCAGGCTAGGATTCTGGACCAAGGGTATATGTTCTTACATGACCCATATTTGACTTAGTTTCAATATTCCGGACCACCAGGCTAGGATTCCGGACCAAGGGTATAGGTTCTTACATGACTTGTATGATCTGATATTTGACTTAGTTTCAATATTCCGGACCACCAGGCTAGGATTCCGGACCAATGGTATAGGTTCTTACATGACTTGTATGATCTGATATTTGACTTAGTTTCAATATTCCGGACCACCAGGCTAGGATTCCGGACCAAGGATATAGGTTCTTACATGACTTGTATGATCTGATATTTGACTTAGTTTCAATATTCCGGACCACCAGGCTAGGATTCCGGACCAAGGGTATAGGTTCTTACATGACTTGTATGATCTGATATTTGACTTAGTTTCAATATTCCGGACCACCAGGCTAGGATTCCGGACCAAGGGTATATGTTCTTACATGACTTGTATGATCTGATATTTGACTTAGTTTCAATATTCCGGACCACCAGGCTAGGATTCCGGACCAAGGGTATAGGTTCTTAAATGACTTGTATGATCTGATATTTGACTTAGTTTCAATATTCCGGACCACCAGGCTAGGATTCTGGACCAAGGGTATAGGTTCTTACATGACCCATATTTGACTTAGTTTCAATATTCCGGACCACCAGGCTAGGATTCCGGACCAAGGGTATAGGTTCTTAGATGACTTGTATGATCTGATATTTGACTTAGTTTCAATATTCCGGACCACCAGGCTAGGATTCCGGACCAAGGGTATAGGTTCTTACATGACTTGTATGATCTGATATTTGACTTAGTTTCAATATTCCGGACCACCAGGCTAGGATTCCGGACCAAGGGTATAGGTTCTTACATGACTTGTATGATCTGATATTTGACTTAGTTTCAATATTCCGGACCACCAGGCTAGGATTCCGGACCAAGGGTATAGGTTCTTACATGACTTGTATGATCTGATATTTGACTTAGTTTCAATATTCCGGACCACCAGGCTAGGATTCCGGACCAAGGGTATAGGTTCTTACATGACTTGTATGATCTGATATTTGACTTAGTTTCAATATTCCGGACCACCAGGCTAGGATTCCGGACCAAGGGTATAGGTTCTTACATGACTTGTATGATCTGATATTTGACTTAGTTTCAATATTCCGGACCACCAGGCTAGGATTCCGGACCAAGGGATATAGGTTCTTACATGACTTGTATGATCTGATATTTGACTTAGTTTCAATATTCCGGACCACCAGGCTAGGATTCCGGACCAAGGGTATAGGTTCTTACATGACTTGTATGATCTGATATTTGACTTAGTTTCAATATTCCTGACCATCCAGGCTAGGATTCCGGACCAAGGGTATAGGTTCTTACATGACTTGTATGATCTGATATTTGACTTATTTTCAATATTCCGGACCACCAGGCTAGGATTCCGGACCAAGGGTATAGGTTCTTAAATGACTTGTATGATCTGATATTTGACTTATTTTCAATATTCCGGACCACCAGGCTAGGATTCTGGACCAAGGGTATAGGTTCTTACATGACCCATATTTGACTTAGTTTCAATATTCCGGACCACCAGGCTAGGATTCCGGACCAAGGGTATAGGTTCTTAGATGACTTGTATGATCTGATATTTGACTTAGTTTCAATATTCCGGACCACCAGGCTAGGATTCCGGACCAAGGTTTAGGTTCTTACATGACTTATATGAGCTGATATTTGACTTAGTTTCAATATTCCGGACCACCAGGCTAGGATTCCGGACCAAGGGTATAGGTTCTTACATGACTTGTATGATCTGATATTTGACTTAGTTTCAATATTCCGGACCACCAGGCTAGGATTCTGGACCAAGGGTATAGGTTCTTACATGACTTGTATGATCTGATATTTGACTTAGTTTCAATATTCCGGACCACCAGGCTAGGATTCTGGACCAAGGGTATAGGTTCTTACATGACTTGTATGATCTGATATTTGACTTAGTTTCAATATTCCGGACCACCAGGCTAGGATTCTGGACCAAGGGTATAGGTTCTTACATGACTTGTATGATCTGATAAAGTTGACTTAGTTTCAATATTCCGGACCACCAGGCTAGGATTCCGGACCGAGGGTATAGGTTCTTACATGACTTGTATGATCTGATATTTGACTTAGTTTCAATATTCCGGACCACCAGGCTAGGATTCTGGACCAAGGGTATAGGTTCTTACATGACTTGTATGATCTGATATTTGACTTAGTTTCAATATTCCGGACCACCAGGCTAGGATTCCGGGACCAAGGGTATAGGTTCTTACATGACTTGTATGATCTGATATTTGACTTAGTTTCAATATTCCGGACCACCAGGCTAGGATTCTGGACCAAGGGTATAGGTTCTTACATGACCCATATTTGACTTAGTTTCAATATTCCGGACCACCAGGCTAGGATTCCGGACCAAGGGTATAGGTTCTTAGATGACTTGTATGATCTGATATTTGACCTAGTTTCAATATTCCGGACCACCAGGCTAGGATTCTGCACCAAGGGTATAGGTTCTTACATGACCCATATTTGACTTAGTTTCAATATTCCGGACCACCAGGCTAGGATTCCGGACCAAGGGTAAAGGTTCTTACATGACTTTTATGATCTGATATTTGACTTAGTTTCAATATTCCGGACCACCAGGAAAGGATTCTGGACCAAGGGTATATGTTCTTACATGACTTGTATGATCTGATATTTGACTTAGTTTCAATATTACGGACCACCAGGCTAGGATTCTGGACCAAGGGTATAGGCTTCTTACATGACTTGTATGATCTGATATTTGACTTAGTTTCAATATTCCGGACCACCATGCTAGGATTCCGGACCAAGGGTATAGGTTCTTAAATGACTTGTATGATCTGATATTTGACTTAGTTTCAATATTCCGGACCACCAGGCTAGGATTCCGGACCAAGGGTATAGGTTCTTACATGACTTGTATGATCTGATATTTGACTTAGTTTCAATACTTCCGGACCACCAGGCTAAGATTCCGGACCAAGAGTATAGGTTCTTACATGACTTGTATGATCTGATATTTGACTTAGTTTCAATATTCCGGACCACCAGGCTAGGATTCCGGACCAAGGGTATAGGTTCTTACATGACTTGTATGATCTGATTATTTGACTTAGTTTCAATATTCCGGACCACCAGGCTAGGATTCCGGACCAAGGGTATAGGTTCTTACATGACTTGTATGATCTGATATTTGACTTAGTTTCAATATTCCGGACCACCAGGCTAGGATTCCGGACCGAGGGTATAGGTTCTTACATGACTTGTATGATCTGATATTTGGCTTAGTTGCAATATTCCGGACCACCAGGCTAGGATTCTGGACCAAGGGTATAGGTTCTTACATGACTTGTATGATCTGATATTTGGCTTAGTTTCAATATTCCGGACCACCAGGCTAGGATTCTGGACCGAGGGTATAGGTTCTTACATGACTTGTATGATCTGATATTTGACTTAGTTTCAATATTCCGGACCACCAGGCTAGGATTCTGGACCAAGGGTATAGGTTCTTACATGACTTGTATGATCTGATAAAGTTGACTTAGTTTCAATATTCCGGACCACAAGGCTAGGATTCCGGACCGAGGGTATCGGTTCTTACATGACTTGTATGATCTGATATTTGGCTTAGTTGCAATATTCCGGACCACCAGGCTAGGATTCTGGACCAAGGGTATAGGTTCTTACATGACTTGTATGATCTGATATTTGGCTTAGTTTCAATATTCCGGACCACCAGGCTAGGATTCTGGACCAAGGGTATAGGTTCTTACATGACTTGTATGATCTGATATTTGACTTAGTTTCAATATTCCGGACCACCAGGCTAGGATTCTGGACCAAGGGTATAGGTTCTTACATGACCCATATTTGACTTAGTTTCAATATTCCGGACCACCAGGCTAGGATTCCGGACCAAGGGTATAGGTTCTTACATGACTTGTATGATCTGATATTTGACCTAGTTTCAATATTCCGGACCACCAGGCTAGGATTCTGCACCAAGGGTATAGGTTCTTACATGACCCATATTTGACTTAGTTTCAATATTCCGGACCACCAGGCTAGGATTCCGGACCAAGGGTAAAGGTTCTTACATGACTTTTATGATCTGATATTTGACTTAGTTTCAATATTCCGGACCACCAGGAAAGGATTCTGGACCAAGGGTATATGTTCTTACATGACTTGTATGATCTGATATTTGACTTAGTTTCAATATTACGGACCACCAGGCTAGGATTCTGGACCAAGGGTATAGGCTCTTACATGACTTGTATGATCTGATATTTGACTTAGTTTCAATATTCCGGACCACCATGCTAGGATTCCGGACCAAGGGTATAGGTTCTTAAATGACTTGTATGATCTGATATTTGACTTAGTTTCAATATTCCGGACCACCAGGCTAGGATTCCGGACCAAGAGTATAGGTTCTTACATGACTTGTATGATCTGATATTTGACTTAGTTTCAATATTCCGGACCACCAGGCTAGGATTCCGGACCAAGGGTATCGGTTCTTACATGACTTGTATGATCTGTTATTTGACTTAGTTTCAATATTCCGGACCACCAGGCTAGGATTCCGGACCAAGGGTATAGGTTCTTACATGACTTGTATGATCTGATAAAGTTGACTTAGTTTCAATATTCCGGACCACAAGGCTAGGATTCCGGACCGAGGGTATAGGTTCTTACATGACTTGTATGATCTGATATTTGGCTTAGTTGCAATATTCCGGACCACCAGGCTAGGATTCTGGACCAAGGGTATAGGTTCTTACATGACTTGTATGATCTGATATTTGGCTTAGTTTCAATATTCCGGACCACCAGGCTAGGATTCTGGACCGAGGGTATAGGTTCTTACATGACTTGTATGATCTGATATTTGACTTAGTTTCAATATTCCGGACCACCAGGCTAGGATTCTGGACCAAGGGTATAGGTTCTTACATGACTTGTATGATCTGATAAAGTTGACTTAGTTTCAATATTCCGGACCACAAGGCTAGGATTCCGGACCGAGGGTATAGGTTCTTACATGACTTGTATGATCTGATATTTGGCTTAGTTGCAATATTCCGGACCACCAGGCTAGGATTCTGGACCAAGGGTATAGGTTCTTACATGACTTGTATGATCTGATATTTGGCTTAGTTTCAATATTCCGGACCACCAGGCTAGGATTCTGGACCAAGGGTATAGGTTCTTACATGACTTGTATGATCTGATATTTGACTTAGTTTCAATATTCCGGACCACCAGGCTAGGATTCTGGACCAAGGGTATAGGTTCTTACATGACCCATATTTGACTTAGTTTCAATATTCCGGACCACCAGGCTAGGATTCCGGACCAAGGGTATAGGTTCTTAGATGACTTGTATGATCTGATATTTGACCTAGTTTCAATATTCCGGACCACCAGGCTAGGATTCTGCACCAAGGGTATAGGTTCTTACATGACCCATATTTGACTTAGTTTCAATATTCCGGACCACCAGGCTAGGATTCCGGACCAAGGGTAAAGGTTCTTACATGACTTTTATGATCTGATATTTGACTTAGTTTCAATATTCCGGACCACCAGGATAGGATTCTGGACCAAGGGTATATGTTCTTACATGACTTGTATGATCTGATATTTGACTTAGTTTCAATATTCCGGACCACCAGGCTAGGATTCTGGACCAAGGGTATAGGTTCTTACATGACTTGTATGATCTGATATTTGACTTAGTTTCAATATTCCGGACCACCATGCTAGGATTCCGGACCAAGGGTATAGGTTCTTAAATGACTTGTATGATCTGATATTTGACTTAGTTTCAATATTCCGGACCACCAGGCTAGGATTCCGGACCAAGGGTATAGGTTCTTACATGACTTGTTTGATCTGATATTTGACTTAGTTTCAATATTCCGGACCACCAGGCTAGGATTCTGGACCAAGGGTATAGGTTCTTACATGACCGATATTTGACTTAGTTTCAATATTCCGGACCACCGGGCTAGGATTCTGGACCAAGGGTATAGGTTCTTACATGACTTGTATGATCTGATATTTGACTTAGTTTCAATATTCCGGACCACCAGGCTAGGATTCCGGACCGAGGGTATAGGTTCTTACATGACTTGTATGATCTGATATTTGACTTAGTTTCAATATTCCGGACCACCAGGCTAGGATTCCGGACCAAGGGTATAGGTTCTTACATGACTTGTTTGATCTGATATTTGACTTCGTTTCAATATTCCGGACCACCAGGCTAGGATTCTGGACCAAGGGTATAGGTTCTTACATGACCCATATTTGACTTAGTTTCAATATTCCGGACCACCAGGCTAGGAAATCCGGACCAAGGGAATAGGTTCTTACATGACTTGTATGATCTGATATTTGACTTAGTTTCAATATTCCGGACCACCAGGCTAGGATTCTGGACCAAGGGTATAGGTTCTTACATGACACATATTTGACTTAGTTTCAATATTCCGGACCACCAGGCTAGGATTCCGGACCAAGGGAATAGGTTCTTACATGACTTGTATGATCTGATATTTGACTTCTTTTCAATATTCCGGACCACCAGGCTAGGATTCCGGACCAAGGGTAAAGGTTCTTACATGACTTGTATGATATGATATTTGACTTCTTTTCAATATTCTAGACCATCAGGCTAGGATTCCGGACCAAGGGTATAGATTCTTACATGACTTGTATGATCTGATATTTGACTTAGTTTCAATATTCCGGACCACCAGGCTAGGATTCCGGACCAAGGGTATAGGTTCTTAGTCTAGATGACTTGTATGATCTGATATTTGACTTAGTTTCAATATTCCGGACCACCAGGCTAGGATTCTGGACCAAGGGTATATGTTCTTACATGACCCATATTTGACTTAGTTTCAATATTCCGGACCACCAGGCTAGGATTCCGGACCAAGGGTATAGGTTCTTACATGACTTGTATGATCTGATATTTGACTTAGTTTCAATATTCCGGACCACCAGGCTAGGATTCCGGACCAATGGTATAGGTTCTTACATGACTTGTATGATCTGATATTTGACTTAGTTTCAATATTCCGGACCACCAGGCTAGGATTCCGGACCAAGGATATAGGTTCTTACATGACTTGTATGATCTGATATTTGACTTAGTTTCAATATTCCGGACCACCAGGCTAGGATTCCGGACCAAGGGTATAGGTTCTTACATGACTTGTATGATCTGATATTTGACTTAGTTTCAATATTCCGGACCATCAGGCTAGGATTCCGGACCAAGGGTATATGTTCTTAAATGACTTGTATGATCTGATATTTGACTTATTTTCAATATTCCGGACCACCAGGCTAGGATTCCGGACCAAGGGTATAGGTTCTTAAATGACTTGTATGATCTGATATTTGACTTATTTTCAATATTCCGGACCACCAGGCTAGGATTCTGGACCAAGGGCACAGGTTCTTACATGACCCATATTTGACTTAGTTTCAATATTCCGGACCACCAGGCTAGGATTCCGGACCAAGGGTATAGGTTCTTAGATGACTTGTATGATCTGATATTTGACTTAGTTTCAATATTCCGGACCACCAGGCTAGGATTCCGGACCAAGGTTTTAGGTTCTTACATGACTTATATGAGCTGATATTTGACTTAGTTTCAATATTCCGGACCAAGAGGCTAGGATTCCGGACCAAGGGTATAGGTTCTTACATGACTTGTATGATCTGATATTTGACTTAGTTTCAATATTCCGGACCACCAGGCTAGGATTCCGGACCAAGGGTATAGGTTCTTACATGACTTGTATGATCTGATATTTGACTTAGTTTCAATATTCCGGACCACCAGGCTAGGATTCCGGACCAAGGGTATAGGTTCTTACATGACTTGTATGATCTGATATTTGACTTAGTTTCAATATTCCGGACCACCAGGCTAGGATTCCGGACCAATGGTATAGGTTCTTACATGACTTGTATGATCTGATATTTGACTTAGTTTCAATATTCCGGACCACCAGGCTAGGATTCCGGACCAAGGATATAGGTTCTTACATGACTTGTATGATCTGATATTTGACTTAGTTTCAATATTCCGGACCACCAGGCTAGGATTCCGGACCAAGGGTATAGGTTCTTACATGACTTGTATGATCTGATATTTGACTTAGTTTCAATATTCCTGACCATCAGGCTAGGATTCCGGACCAAGGGTATATGTTCTTAAATGACTTGTATGATCTGATATTTGACTTATTTTCAATATTCCGGACCACCAGGCTAGGATTCCGGACCAAGGGTATAGGTTCTTACATGACTTGTATGATCTGATATTTGACTTATTTTCAATATTCCGGACCACCAGGCTAGGATTCTGGACCAAGGGTATAGGTTCTTACATGACCCATATTTGACTTAGTTTCAATATTCCGGACCACCAGGCTAGGATTCCGGACCAAGGGTATAGGTTCTTAGATGACTTGTATGATCTGATATTTGACTTAGTTTCAATATTCCGGACCACCAGGCTAGGATTCCGGACCAAGGGTTTAGGTTCTTACATGACTTATATGATCTGATATTTGACTTAGTTTCAATATTCCGGACCACCAGGCTAGGATTCCGGACCAAGGGTATAGGTTCTTACATGACTTGTATGATCTGATATTTGACTTAGTTTCAATATTCCGGACCAAGGGTATAGGTTCTTACATGACTTGTATGATCTGATATTTGACTTAGTTTCAATATTCCGGACCACCAGGCTAGGATTCCGGATCAAGGGTATAGGTTCTTACATGACTTGTATGATCTGATATTTGACTTAGTTTCAATATTCCGGACCACCAGGCTAGGATTCTGGACCAAGGGTATAGGTTCTTACATGACTTGTATGATCTGATAAGTTGACTTAGTTTCAATATTCCGGACCACAAGGCTAGGATTCCGGACCGAGGGTATAGGTTCTTACATGACTTGTATGATCTGATATTTGGCTTAGTTGCAATATTCCGGACCACCAGGCTAGGATTCTGGACCAAGGGTATAGGTTCTTACATGACTTGTATGATCTGATATTTGACTTAGTTTCAATATTCCGGACCACCAGGCTAGGATTCTGGACCAAGGGTATAGGTTCTTACATGACTTGTATGATCTGATATTTGACTTAGTTTCAATATTCCGGACCACCAGGCTAGGATTCTGGACCAAGGGTATAGGTTCTTACATGACCCATATTTGACTTAGTTTCAATATTCCGGACCACCAGGCTAGGATTCCGGACCAAGGGTATAGGTTCTTAGATGACTTGTATGATCTGATATTTGACCTAGTTTCAATATTCCGGACCACCAGGCTAGGATTCTGCACCAAGGGTATAGGTTCTTACATGACCCATATTTGACTTAGTTTCAATATTCCGGACCACCAGGCTAGGATTCCGGACCAAGGGTAAAGGTTCTTACATGACTTTTATGATCTGATATTTGACTTAGTTTCAATATTCCGGACCACCAGGAAAGGATTCTGGACCAAGGGTATATGTTCTTACATGACTTGTATGATCTGATATTTGACTTAGTTTCAATATTACGGACCACCAGGCTAGGATTCTGGACCAAGGGTATAGGCTCTTACATGACTTGTATGATCTGATATTTGACTTAGTTTCAATATTCCGGACCACCATGCTAGGATTCCGGACCAAGGGTATAGGTTCTTAAATGACTTGTATGATCTGATATTTGACTTAGTTTCAATATTCCGGACCACCAGGCTAGGATTCCGGACCAAGGGTATAGGTTCTTACATGACTTGTATGATCTGATATTTGACTTAGTTTCAATACTCCGGACCACCAGGCTAAGATTCCGGACCAAGAGTATAGGTTCTTACATGACTTGTATGATCTGATATTTGACTTAGTTTCAATATTCCGGACCACCAGGCTAGGATTCCGGACCAAGGGTATCGGTTCTTACATGACTTGTATGATCTGTTATTTGACTTAGTTTCAATATTCCGGACCACCAGGCTAGGATTCCGGACCAAGGGTATAGGTTCTTACATGACTTGTATGATCTGATAAAGTTGACTTAGTTTCAATATTCCGGACCACAAGGCTAGGATTCCGGACCGAGGGTATAGGTTCTTACATGACTTGTATGATCTGATATTTGGCTTAGTTGCAATATTCCGGACCACCAGGCTAGGATTCTGGACCAAGGGTATAGGTTCTTACATGACTTGTATGATCTGATATTTGACTTAGTTTCAATATTCCGGACCACCAGGCTAGGATTCTGGACCAAGGGTATAGGTTCTTACATGACTTGTATGATCTGATATTTGACTTAGTTTCAATATTCCGGACCACCAGGCTAGGATTCTGGACCAAGGGTATAGGTTCTTACATGACTTGTATGATCTGATAATTTGACTTAGTTTCAATATTCCGGACCACCAGGCTAGGATTCCGGACCAAGGGTATAGGTTCTTACATGACTTGTATGATCTGATATTTGACTTAGTTTCAATATTCCGGACCACCAGGCTAGGATTCTGGACCAAGGGTATAGGTTCTTACATGACTTGTATGATCTGATATTTGACTTAGTTTCAATATTCCGGACCACCAGGCTAGGATTCCGGACCAAGGGTATAGGTTCTTACATGACTTGTATGATCTGATATTTGACTTAGTTTCAATATTCCGGACCACCAGGCTAGGATTCCGGACCAAGGGTATAGGTTCTTACATGACTTGTATGATCTGATATTTGACTTAGTTTCAATATTCCGGACCACCAGGCTAGGATTCCGGACCAAGGGTATAGGTTCTTACATGACTTGTATGATCTGATAGTTGACTTAGTTTCAATATTCCGGACCACCAGGCTAGGATTCCGGACCAAGGGTATAGGTTCTTACATGACTTGTATGATCTGATATTTGACTTAGTTTCAATATTCCGGACCACCAGGCTAGGATTCTGGACCAAGGGTATAGGTTCTTACATGACTTGTATGATCTGATATTTGACTTAGTTTCAATATTCCGGACCACCAGGCTAGGATTCTGGACCAAGGGTATAGGTTCTTACATGACTTGTATGATCTGATATTTGACTTAGTTTCAATATTCCGGACCACCAGGCTAGGATTCTGGACCAAGGGTATAGGTTCTTACATGACTTGTATGATCTGATATTTGACTTAGTTTCAATATTCCGGACCACCAGGCTAGGATTCCGGACCAAGGGTATAGGTTCTTACATGACTTGTATGATCTGATATTTGGCTTAGTTGCAATATTCCGGACCACCAGGCTAGGATTCTGGACCAAGGGTATAGGTTCTTACATGACTAGTATGATCTGATATTTGGACTTAGTTTCAATATTACGGACCACCAGGCTAGGATTCCGGACCAAGGGTTTAGGTTCTTACATGACTTGTATGATCTGATATTTGACTTAGTTTCAATATTCCGGACCACCAGGCTAGGATTCTGGACCAAGGGTATAGGTTCTTACATGACCCATATTTGACTTAGTTTCAATATTCCGGACCACCAGGCTAGGATTCCGGACCAAGGGTATAGGTTCTTAGATGACTTGTATGATCTGATATTTGACCTAGTTTCAATATTCCGGACCACCAGGCTAGGATTCTGCACCAAGGGTATAGGTTCTTACATGACCCATATTTGACTTAGTTTCAATATTCCGGACCACCAGGCTAGGATTCCGGACCAAGGGTAAGGTTCTTACATGACTTTTATGATCTGATATTTGACTTAGTTTCAATATTCCGGACCACCAGGATAGGATTCTGGACCAAGGGTATATGTTCTTACATGACTTGTATGATCTGATATTTGACTTAGTTTCAATATTACGGACCACCAGGCTAGGATTCTGGACCAAGGGTATAGGCTCTTACATGACTTGTATGATCTGATATTTGACTTAGTTTCAATATTCCGGACCACCATGCTAGGATTCCGGACCAAGGGTATAGGTTCTTAAATGACTTGTATGATCTGATATTTGACTTAGTTTCAATATTCCGGACCACCAGGCTAGGATTCCGGACCAAGGGTATAGGTTCTTACATGACTTGTTTGATCTGATATTTGACTTCGTTTCAATATTCCGCACCACCAGGCTAGGATTCTGGACCAAGGGTATAGGTTCTTACATGACCGATATTTGACTTAGTTTCAATATTCCGGACCACCAGGCTAGGATTCTGGACCAAGGGTATAGGTTCTTACATGACTTGTATGATCTGATATTTGACTTAGTTTCAATATTCCGGACCACCAGGCTAGGATTCCGGACCGAGGGTATAGGTTCTTACATGACTTGTATGATCTGATATTTGACTTAGTTTCAATATTCCGGACCACCAGGCTAGGATTCCGGACCAAGGGTATAGGTTCTTACATGACTTGTTTGATCTGATATTTGACTTCGTTTCAATATTCCGGACCACCAGGCTAGGATTCTGGACCAAGGGTATAGGTTCTTACATGACCCATATTTGACTTAGTTTCAATATTCCGGACCACCAGGCTAGGATTCCGGACCAAGGGAATAGGTTCTTACATGACTTGTATGATCTGATATTTGACTTAGTTTCAATATTCCGGACCACCAGGCTAGGATTCTGGACCAAGGGTATAGGTTCTTACATGACCCATATTTGACTTAGTTTCAATATTCCGGACCACCAGGCTAGGATTCCGGACCAAGGGAATAGGTTCTTACATGACTTGTATGATCTGATATTTGACTTCTTTTCAATATTCCGGACCACCAGGCTAGGATTCCGGACCAAGGGTAAAGGTTCTTACATGACTTGTATGATATGATATTTGACTTCTTTTCAATATTCTAGACCATCAGGCTAGGATTCCGGACCAAGGGTATAGATTCTTACATGACTTGTATGATCTGATATTTGACTTAGTTTCAATATTCCGGACCACCAGGCTAGGATTCCGGACCAAGGGTATAGGTTCTTAGTCTAGATGACTTGTATGATCTGATATTTGACTTAGTTTCAATATTCCGGACCACCAGGCTAGGATTCTGGACCAAGGGTATAGGTTCTTACATGACCCATATTTGACTTAGTTTCAATATTCCGGACCACCAGGCTAGGATTCCGGACCAAGGGTATAGGTTCTTACATGACTTGTATGATCTGATATTTGACTTAGTTTCAATATTCCGGACCACCAGGCTAGGATTCCGGACCAATGGTATAGGTTCTTACATGACTTGTATGATCTGATATTTGACTTAGTTTCAATATTCCGGACCACCAGGCTAGGATTCCGGACCAAGGATATAGGTTCTTACATGACTTGTATGATCTGATATTTGACTTAGTTTCAATATTCCTGACCATCAGGCTAGGATTCCGGACCAAGGGTATATGTTCTTAAATGACTTGTATGATCTGATATTTGACTTATTTTCAATATTCCGGACCACCAGGCTAGGATTCCGGACCAAGGGTATAGGTTCTTAAATGACTTGTATGATCTGATATTTGACTTATTTTCAATATTCCGGACCACCAGGCTAGGATTCTGGACCAAGGGCACAGGTTCTTACATGACCCATATTTGACTTAGTTTCAATATTCCGGACCACCAGGCTAGGATTCCGGACCAAGGGTATAGGTTCTTAGATGACTTGTATGATCTGATATTTGACTTAGTTTCAATATTCCGGACCACCAGGCTAGGATTCCGGACCAAGGTTTTAGGTTCTTACATGACTTATATGAGCTGATATTTGACTTAGTTTCAATATTCCGGACCAAGAGGCTAGGATTCCGGACCAAGGGTATAGGTTCTTACATGACTTGTATGATCTGATATTTGACTTAGTTTCAATATTCCGGACCACCAGGCTAGGATTCCGGACCAAGGGTATAGGTTCTTACATGACTTGTATGATCTGATATTTGACTTAGTTTCAATATTCCGGACCACCAGGCTAGGATTCCGGACCAAGGGTATAGGTTCTTACATGACTTGTATGATCTGATATTTGACTTAGTTTCAATATTCCGGACCACCAGGCTAGGATTCCGGACCAATGGTATAGGTTCTTACATGACTTGTATGATCTGATATTTGACTTAGTTTCAATATTCCGGACCACCAGGCTAGGATTCCGGACCAAGGATATAGGTTCTTACATGACTTGTATGATCTGATATTTGACTTAGTTTCAATATTCCGGACCACCAGGCTAGGATTCCGGACCAAGGGTATAGGTTCTTACATGACTTGTATGATCTGATATTTGACTTAGTTTCAATATTCCGGACCATCAGGCTAGGATTCCGGACCAAGGGTATATGTTCTTAAATGACTTGTATGATCTGATATTTGACTTATTTTCAATATTCCGGACCACCAGGCTAGGATTCCGGACCAAGGGTATAGGTTCTTAAATGACTTGTATGATCTGATATTTGACTTATTTTCAATATTCCGGACCACCAGGCTAGGATTCTGGACCAAGGGCACAGGTTCTTACATGACCCATATTTGACTTAGTTTCAATATTCCGGACCACCAGGCTAGGATTCCGGACCAAGGGTATAGGTTCTTAGATGACTTGTATGATCTGATATTTGACTTAGTTTCAATATTCCGGACCACCAGGCTAGGATTCCGGACCAAGGGTTTAGGTTCTTACATGACTTATATGAGCTGATATTTGACTTAGTTTCAATATTCCGGACCACGAGGCTAGGATTCCGGACCAAGGGTATAGGTTCTTACATGACTTGTATGATCTGATATTTGACTTAGTTTCAATATTCCGGACCACCAGGCTAGGATTCCGGACCAAGGGTATAGGTTCTTACATGACTTGTATGATCTGATATTTGACTTAGTTTCAATATTCCGGACCACCAGGCTAGGATTCCGGACCAAGGGTATAGGTTCTTACATGACTTGTATGATCTGATATTTGACTTAGTTTCAATATTCCGGACCACCAGGCTAGGATTCCGGATCAAGGGTATAGGTTCTTAAATGACTTGTATGATCTGATATTTGACTTAGTTTCAATATTCCGGACCACCAGGCTATTATTCTGGACCAAGGGCATAGGTTCTTACATGACCCATATTTGACTTAGTTTCAATATTCCGGACCACCAGGCTAGGATTTCGGACCAAGGGTATAGGTTCTTACATGACTTGTATGATCTGATATTTGACTTAGTTTCAATATTCCGGACCACCAGGCTAGGATTCCGGACCAAGGGTATAGGTTCTTACATGACTTGTATGATCTGATATTTGACTTAGTTTCAATATTCCGGACCACCAGGCTAGGATTCTGGACCAAGGGTATAGGTTCTTACATGACCCATATTTGACTTAGTTTCAATATTCCAGACCACCAGGCTAGGATTCCGGACCAAGGGTATAGGTTCTTAGATGACTTGTATGATCTGATATTTGACTTAGTTTCAATATTCCGGACCACCAGGCTAGGATTCCGGACAATGGGTATAGGTTCTCAATGTTATTTTCCTTAAGAGTTGCATGCATTGTTTTGATTAAAATAATATTTGAAGTGAGTTAAGCTTGTAATGATTGTTTACATAAGATATATCTCCATGTCTATATATTTGAAAAATAGTTACCGTTTAGTTTTGCTCACATTTCCTTGCCTTCACTCATCGGCCATCTTCATACTGTTCATTTACACATATTTCCATGAAAATGACTACTGAATTTAGGCCTGAAACCATTTTTAAAATACAAATTCCAGGTTTATTTGATTAAATTTAATCTGTTTATGGAACAGATTAATAATTGAGTTTAATATTTTCTTGAATATTTAATACCATTGTATTTATAGAAAAAAATAATGGATAATTTCCTATCACTTTATAAATCATGTTTTGGTTGCATAGATTGTAGCATTTGTTAACTAAGGAATTCCCTAGATGACCAGAAGTCTATTATAAATGATAACCATATTGTTAATATTAATAGCATCCCTGTTTTTTTAAGTCTTTCTGTGCTTTTGTAAAATTAATTTGTCTGATTTTCAATTTCATTTCCTCTAATTGATGCATATTTACCAGATCATGCAAGCTCCAGAAATGTTAGAACTTTGGATATATACCAAAACTTCATATTCATTCTGTGTAATTCCCAAATATATTGTTATTTATGAAAATCTATGACAACATTACTTTCTATTATTTACAGTTTTCATTAAGCACGTCTTGGGACCATGTACGTTGTATGTTTCTTGGTCTGATGAAAACACAGAAAGACTTTAAGCTCTTTTTACCCATGCATTCTTAATAACCTGTTTGATTTCTTAAATATATTGATCTTCTTTAACCTGTAGACAATCTACATTCACTGTTGGAAGTTTGATGATGGTATATTGACTCAGATGCTAATCATGTAGTGGTAAGTATTATTGGAATATGTGAAGAAAAGTCATGTCAGTTGTGGAAGTGATGGTTCAGCAATATTGAAGATATGATAAATAATATTAGTCCACCATCATAGAAATGTAGATTTTCATTTCCTTTTATCCCTAGTTGTGCTAGTCGTACATGTCTTTGATCATGTTCCAGACTAATGGAATAAACAAGATTGCAGACTGATGACCATCTTAGTGAGACAGCTTTGAATGTCATAGTTGCTAAGAATTTAAGTCCTCTCTTTGTCTTTTAACTGAATTTGTCCTATTAATTATGTAGATTTCTTTTGATTCTTAATTGTGCGTAAGTCATTGATAGACTGATTGGAAAAAGTGCTTTAAGGATATTTCCCAAGTTCTTCGATCATTTGAATCAATTTTTGTTCAGCAACAGCTGTGGTTTTGTGTCCGTCGTAAACAATTTTTATATTCATATTTAATGCCACTAGCATGCTAGGATGAAGGGCAGAGAAGTTTGTTAAAATGAATTACTTTGACCTACTTTCAAGGTCACAGGGCCAGGATGTGTTTAATGCTGGTTTGAAACCAAAACATCTGTTAGTGTACACATGAGAACTGACCGTTAAGGCCCCTAGGCCTCTTGTTTATGATTAGTTATAGTTAATGCATGTTCACTACTTGTCACTGGAACTTCATACATATTGAGTTCCCCTTGGAGAAGCCTTCCATCATGTATCAGAAGTAGGTCACTGTAACCTATCATTTTTATCTTTGACACACAAATTCATATTCTTGGCCTATAATTTTACATGCATCAGGAGGGACTGTTATTTGCCAAAATGTTTTGATATATCTTCTTTAAAGCATTGAAATGAAAATTGACTAGTATATATTAAAACTAATTAAATGTACATGTTTATATTCAAATATAGAAATTATTCTGAATAGTCAAGACTAAAAGACACTTGTACATATATATGTAGGAATGTATAATGTAAATTCATGCAGAAAAGAATGTGGAAAATTGCACCTTGAATTGATATCTATCTGAAATGATTAATTATTGAAATATTTGGGTCACAGTTTATAAAATACCTATTTTATCTTGCACTTATGTTCAGTGATAAATACAAATATTAACTTAAATTCATTTGAAGTATTGGACAATGATTAATGTGGGACCGTATGCTTAGGTACAGTACATACATGTTCAACTGATGTCTTTTTCTATTGTTATACTAGGTTGGTGAGAAATCCATGTACAATAAATATTATGAAAGGGATGCTGTATCTGGAGAATTAAAGCAAATCCTCTCTTCTGAGCCAGCGCTGTCTAACTTGAAAATGTGTCATCAGTACTTTGTTTCCTTTCCTGAACAAAGAGAGCATGAAAATCATCTATGTGGAGAAGTAAGTCGAAGCATATATTCTCAATTAGGGCAGTTTGTAATGTATTTATGCAAATATGGTTTCAGTGACTGTTAGCTTCTTTTGTATGTCATTGACTGAATGGCCACTTTTTTATGAAAGCTTTGGACATTAAGTCGGAAATCAAAAGCATGACTAACCAAAGTTTTAATACAAATGTGTGTGACTACAAATACCCAATTCATAAATCGTGCAGTTTAAACCTTGCTTAAGCAATTTGTATAATGGTACCGACACATGAATGTAATGGATATATTAATTATTATTTTCTTTTATAACAGTCAGCCAGCTTGGTTCACTCACTAGATGAACGGTTGAAAAAGCACTTACGTACCTTGGTATGGGAGCATAACATCACTAGTGGCCCACAGATGCGGGTATTGCTTGAAGTGCACTTGAAAGAAGCACTTTTCAAGGGAGAGCCTCTTCCAGATAAGATTAACAAAAGGTTCTGGCCCTCAAAAAGGGACATTCAAAATCACATCGCTCTTGCCATAAAAAAACAGAGAAACAGCAATGTTGACCAGGTATGCAACATACCTTTGATTAGTCAATGATAAAACAGTAAAATTTAATTGCCATGTAAGAATTGAATTGTTGAAGTGTAAGTAGAGTATCAATATATTTGCTAACATTTTATGTAGATGGTCAAATACTGCCATTGCCAGTATCCTCATATTTTACTGTTGTCAAGGGAATTAAATTTCCAGTCATGGGAATCCGTTAAGAAAAATACTAGTTGATTAGTCAAAAAAAATATTGTAATTATCATGCTCATACCATATCTAAAGTAATGAGTCATTAGCCTCTCATTTCATAACAGATTTGAAATTCACAAAATTTTGTTGATGTGTATGCAGCTGTTTGAAGAATATTGCTTTTAAGTTGAACTTAAAAATCTTCAATCAATGAATTAATGATAATTAAAACGTTTTAACAGGAAATTGTTGCCGATCTTGTGGATGGATGGAAAAGGGATCACTGTAATGACCATTTCTTTTTACGGCTGAAGGAGGACGCAGTTGATGATGATGAAAATGATGAAGGTGAGTTTATACCTCAATGTACCAATGCTAATTTCCTGCATTATGAATAAATACATGGCAATAATTGTAAATATGAGCTTGCTAGTGGATATGTCTTACCATAATTATGTTCCCTGTGACAAGACCTTTCCATTAGTACTACATATGCAGACTTTCTGACCTTGACCTTACCTACTTTTCAAACACAAATTTCGAATTTACACTGAGATAAGTAATTTGAGTGATACAGGCTCTTTTGGGCTTTCGTAATTAGGAAAAACAGACGTTTGTTATAAATATCTTAATATATTGATGTAAATGATATAAATCTTACTTAAAGTTTATATACATTCTGAAACAGATACCCATGTGGAACTTGATGATGATATTGAAGATGAGGTGTTACTCTGTCAAAAGATTGCAGACCGTTTGTATGGATCAAAGCAAAAGCTTTTGTATATCCATCAAACACAATGGCAGAGCAGACTATTATTGCGATATGGACAGGAGATCACCCTCATGGATGCCACATACCGGACCACCAGATACTTCCTCCCTCTCTATTTTATATGTGTTCCAACAAATGTTGGCTACATCAATGTAGCTACATTTATAACAGAGACAGAAGAACGGGAGTCCTTGAAAGAGGCATTGGGTATCATAAAGAAGTGGAATCCACTGTGGTCACCAAAGTATTTCATGTGTGACTATGCAGAGGAGGAAATCAACTCTCTAGAGAGTGTTTTTCCAGGTATTGAATATAACATTAAACAGAAAAACACCTTTTCAGTATAAATACATTTAAAGCTTATTGATGGTTTAAATTTTATTAGAAAGTGTGGCAAACCCAAAGGGTATCCAGTACAAACTCAATACTTATATCTAATTTTATAAAACTGAAGTGCAGTGTATTATCAAATTAGTATTTAACATATAATTATTGTTGAAAAACAGTTACTGTTCTTATTAAATAAATGTCCCTATGCATGGTAAAGTTTGTCGCGTCATAACCCTGTCTTATTTGATTTTCACAAAATGTACTGTCTGATGCACCCCTCCGTAAGGTTCCAACTTGTTTGGACCACATTGCTGATTGTATTAGCAATTCTCATTATGCTTGTTCAATTTACAGAATCCTTTGTTTACCTCTGTGACTTTCATCGAGAGCAGAGCTGGGATCGATGGTTGAGTGCAACCTATAATGGTCTGAGCAGTCAGAAGAGTGAAGTACAGGGGTTGCTACGAGTCATTGCAAAATCTACCACAGAGGAGGAATTCTTCACTTCTCTATCAACATTAAAGGTAAAATTATATTGAATGGGTTCAAAACTTGCTTCATATTGTATATCAGTATACCCTGCATTATAATTAGAAGGTGTGTTTACCACCTGGAATACAGATTGCTATACATGCATGTACATTGTTTAAATTAGGTTTTGCATTTTAAAAAGCATTGAAATCATCATGGTTATGAAATATATTTTACTCTCAATAGTAATTGTTAGTCTCCACAGCAACATGGGGGTACATGTGGTATTTGAAATGAAATTAAAAAAAAACAGTGTTGTACCAAAACTGTTTATAGATCATGGTCTAAAAAAACACATTTTATAATACATGAGTGGTATGATTGTCAAACTATTCACAGATTCTTATAAGATATTCTGCAGATGTTTAATTTCAAAATTGATTCAGAATTCAAAATTACTAACGGTAATCATATTTTTCTTATTATTAATAGGAAAGCTCCATATGGAAAAGGAACCAGAGGTTAAGAAACTGGCTGAAAAGGAAATGGTTGAAGTGCTACAAGGTGACTTTATTTTTGTATAATGTTGCAAGCATTTGTGCTGCAATGACATATTTCTGTTTCTTTATTACATTTGCTAATTCTTTGCGATAAACACTTTCGTTTTATGAAATAATTTACACATACAAGCAGTAAACCAAATTCAGAACATCACTGATAGTAAACAATTGAGAACATTTAAAAACACATTTTAAATGAAAAATAAATTGTCTGTATATATGTAGCATGTACTTGTGGTACTTGTGTGATCATGCATTGACCTCACTGAGATGACCCCCATTATAAGACTATATGATGCCTGTCTTATAGGTGGTCTCATAAGAGAGTAACCAGTGTATCAAAAAATAAGTGAAATATCCAAACCTTTAATATTATAAAGTCAAAACTTTATACAACGAAGGAAGGAATACATATTGTATCAATCCTTCAGGTTCTTCTAATAATGTTGTGCCATTGCCATAACTTCTAAAATATTAAGGTAACAAAATTTGCTGTACACTTGCCAGTGGCGTAGCTAGACCTGTTTTGATGAGTACACAGATGTGGTGCTTAAAGTGAGGGGTGGATTTTTATGGGGAAAAAATGCAAAAAACAAATATGACGAAGCTTCAGGATTTTTGTTGTTGTTGAAAATTATGTGTACACACTTTGCGTATCCGCGTATATAAATAAGCTACGTCCCCACTTGCATCACCTAATTAAAAGCTATGTGCAGTGCAATTACTCAATGTGACCTTGAGATCAAGGTCAAAGGTCAACTAAGTGCAAATTTTTCCAATGATGCAAACACAGGCAATGGCAGTGGGTCATTAAATCAAGAATTATACCAATGCCTATTAAAGGAGAAAGGGAGACAATATAAATCTCTAGTTTAATATTTGTTTTTAGCGATGGGTACGAGCATACAGACAGGAAAGATTCAACGTTTCTGTCAATACGAACAATGGCATAGAAAGGCAGAATCTGGCTTTGAAGTATGAATACCTGGATATGAAGAAAGCCAGATCTCTGAGCCAACTTCTGAGTATACTACTCAACAAATTCCTGCCAGATTCATATACAAGGTAAGATTGTCTTTAAGCGAAAGAACATATTGCTTTGAAACCAGGTATAAGTATAATGAATGAAAAATGTAAGATATATATGAAATTATAGAGGATCTCATAGAAGTGGAATCTAAAGGACTAGCTATCAGAGCTATGGATGCCCAGGAAAGGTCACTCTGCCTGTCTGTCCACATATTGATTTTCATGATAACCTTTTAGATAGTATTTCTTGACCAATATACATGAAATGGTCAAAATGTTTAGTTCACCAAAAACTATACTGAGGTTGAGGTTAATAATCGGGTTATGAAGCCAAAAGGTCAATTTTTTCATCTTTTTACTGATCAGAAGATCATGTTGTTTTGACATTAAGAAGCTTCAGTTGGGCGAAAAGTAAAACAGTCTCACATTTTCCCTTGGAGAAGAAGTAAACTGTATTATTTTAGGGAGATAATTTTAAGAGCATCATTTAGTCAATTGTTGTTGGGAATTATTCAAGCTTGCACATATTGGCCCAAACTGACCCTAGGGGCTGTATGGCAGGTCCAAAAGGGTCAAAATAACTGAAATTTCAAAAACCTTCTTCTCAATAGCCAGAAGTTGTAGTCAAATTCTTTTCATACATAGACAGGTCTTAAGGTGCTTTAATGTTTATGATTATGTTTAGGAATGTTGATAATTAATTTTTTGAGTTATTGAATTTCCGATACAAGAGGATGAATGTAGTGGCTTCTGACTTGTACAAAACATATGATGCATCTCTCCCTCCATTTCTACACAACCACCCCAAATTTGTAGTTCAACACTGCTTTAAAATATGGATAGATGGTCAAAACATTCCAGGAGACTGCGTTGATCAGATGAATGCTACAACATTCCTTGTCAAAAGTGCCGGTCAAAAAGATCAAAGTCGCTATTTTGAAGTTTGTTTTGAAAAGTCTGGGAGTGGCCTGCCATCCTGCCAGTGTATGGACTGGAAAAACTGGCATCTGCCATGTAAACACTTTATGTCGGTGTTCTGCAATTATCCAGAAAATGGATGGGAGACTTTACCTGAAGATTACAGGAATAGTCCCTATATCAGTCTTGATGTTGAAGCATTTCCATCATCTGCCCCTTCCATTCTCCAAGAATGTGAATCTGAAATTGGCAACTTTTCCACGTCCAGTAGTTGCAATGATCTTCCAGTACCAAAGGCATCAGCAATAAAAAGAGCAAGGTCCGAAGTTTTTGGCCTTCTTGAAATTTTGAAGGAACATGCCTTTCAGACACAAGAAAAAGCCATACTAGAAGATACAGCAGCTGGGTTGGAAGCACTCATCACAACAATGAGGAAAGCTATACCACAAGAAGGCCATCTCATCCTAGATGAGGACTCCAGTATGATACATATTGATACTTCCCCGAAACAGGGAAAATCCAGCAAAAGAAAGAGGCTAAAATCCTTAAAAACAATGAGGAAAAAAGCTGTTGCTTCAAAACGACATGGCATTGGAGCAGAGAAGAAGAGAAAATATCATACCAGAAAAGGGGTGCATGAATTGTTAAGTACGTATTCACCATACTGTATATTTTATAAAAAACACTACTTTTTGACACATATCAATGAAAACTTGTTATAATATGATATAATAACAGCTGAATAAATCATAATTGGCAGCATGTAAACAATAACAATATAATTTATGGATTTAAAGATATTATAAGGAAAACCCATAAACATCATTTCTGAACAGGCCAAGTACATTGTATTTGATTGCAAAGAAATATTATGATAATTATGAAATCCTCTTAATTTACATGCAAAATGTTGACAATGTAAAAAACATAGTTTTGATTATTTTTAGGAGATGAAACTGAAGGAAGCAACATTGTTGAAGAAGGAGTAGACCTTTTGTTGGAGACAAATCCAGGTTTGTTATTTGTTTATAAGTTTTAGTTCTAACTAAAATGTGTCATATTTGCCCCTGTAGAACATGTTACATTACATTTAGGATAGTCAAAATTTATCAACCGAGGATAAGAGATAATGAAATAATAAGGATTATCAAAATAAAATATCGCTGACTTCAAACTTTAAAAATGATGACATATCCCTCATTCTTCATTCTTCCTTTAATTACCGGTATTACCGGCATATCAAAATGAGTTAGGCAAAAAAATACCAATATTGTTCATTAAATGAAATGTCTTGATGCTATATTTATCTATTTTTTTTTGTAAATTACACATCTTGTTATTTTCACAGATCCCTCAGAAACTGCTCCAGAGAAGAAATCTGAAGTGCTTCTTGAAAAGTTTAAAGGTACTTTTTATTCTGAATATTCACTTAATTATGAATTTGCTTCAAACATATGTCTTCTCTTGTACAATGTACAACTATTGCAATAATTTGTGTGAACACCAAATTGCCATGAATTATAATTAGCTTGCAGAAAAGTAAAATTGAAATCTGTGTATACTTTTTATACATATTCAATGAAACAAATTCATTCATATGAAAATATCAATTTGATGTAACAAATTTGAAAAATAGTTCTTTAAACATTTTGTTTTACAGATTTTTTGACTTCTTTGCCTGAAGAGCAGTACCAAATCTTTTGCACCAGAGCTGGCTCATCTCATAAAGAAACCATGGATTTGACTAGCAGTATTGGAAGTGTAATCATGCATGAATACTGTGACCCAGGATTAGATAGTGTGGACCTTGCATTGGCACTCCGATCTAATCTACCCTCTTCAAACCTGTCTGATAAGGAAAATATCGGCTCATTTGTCTGTTTTTAGAAAAAAAAATGGGTATGTTTGTTTATAAAGTAATGTTAATGCTATATTCATATTTGCTATAAATTCATTTTGTACTAATACCTCTATGATTCACTGGCAAATTATGGTTAATCATACTTATTTCTATTTCAGAACAAGATGGAAAAATTCAGGTTTTAAGAAAACATCCCAAACAACTAGACTTGGAAGGGAAAGAGGCATTCCATGGTCTTATTGAATGTTTAAAGGGAAAAGGTGATAACTGTTGTTACCATTGTATGGCACTGCAACTATATAACCCTACCAATTCAGTTGCGAGTTCACCAGCGTATGCTAGCGCGCTTCATGGAATTCGCCTCTGTCCAGTTGGCATTCATATTGACTATGGATGCCAACTGAAAGCCGTTCATTGCTTAAATGAATACATGTACAAGTGCAGAGTACATTATGAAATGTGAATTTCAACACAGCAAATGAAATTTAAATTATTGATTTTAAGAAATATTTGATTTTATGCTAATTTCTTAGTCAGAACTTATTTACTCTTCTTTTGTTCAGGATATCATATACATGTATTTTAAAAGCAACTGCTGCAAGATTTTTTGCTATAAATGAATTATTGTTTATGAAATCCATCTGGTATTTTTCATAGGAAAGAAAAAATCTGTTACATTTTCCAAGGAAGCATATCGAAAGAAAAAAATTAGCCTTCTCTCCGAGGACAGAACATGTAAGTTAGCTGTATTTATGAAGATTATAGATTTATTCAAATTAACCAAGAAACATTAAACCATAACAGTGTCGACTGAATATTCCTCATAAAGTAAGCATCCGGGGGAATATACTAATTATTTCCGTAATTCTTTAGCTGGTTCAAAGGACTATTGAGTTGATGTCATGGCATCAATCTTCCATTAACATGTATATCACTATCATGAATAGCCGATTGGGTATTTATCAATTTGGTTTAGAGCATTCATAATCATAAAGTCTGGCTCCACAGAGAGCATAGGAGTGGAGCCTTATAGTGGAATTATAGGAAACTTCAATACTTCTATGTCCACTCTCCCGCCCTCCAGTATCATAGCGGCAGGATTCCATTAATCAGTCATGGTTAAAAGTTGATACTTGAATGACATGACTAAATATTGATGGATACCAAAATGAGGAAATATTTGTAATAACAAAATGAGAGTGTTTTGCCATGATTACTGAAAGATTCAAGCTCTTTGGGCCTATTCTTATAGATGTCCTTTGTTTCACTCCTTATACTTTTTTTTATCATTTTTAGCTGCGTTTCCGTCTGGAGGATTGCAGAATCCTTCTGGAAAAAAATTATGTTTCGCAAATTCTCTCTTTCAATGCCTCAGGATCACAGATCTGCACAAGATTCTACTGCAACACACATGCTCTGGTAAAGTAAAATATTAAAAGAAATATAAATTCTTTACATCATCTAGTTAAATAAGTGTGCTGCCAATTAAACCTTGTTATGTGTATCAAAGATTGCACATTTGCACTAATTACATGAATGAATTGAAATTTGTTTTTTATTTTTATTACCGTTTCTGTGTGTAACATCTGATCTCGCTGTTTCATTTTGTAGAGGTGGACTGTTTTGTTTGCAAGCTGAAAATTTTCATTGAAGAAGGACCTCTATCAGCAGAAGAATTATGTGAAGACATGAAAGGTAAATGGTACTCATGTATATGACATAGCAAATTATATATTACTAGTACCGAGGTATATAGTACATACATGCAGTGTATATCAAATGTAAATACATCATCAGTTTTAAGGAAATACAGTATACATTGAACTTTTGCAAATATATAAACTGTTATGCTCTTAATTTGTTTGTAATTCTATACTATACATCCACACAAATATGATTATGATCTTGTTCAAACTGAACTGGTAAACCTGCATATTTTCTTTCAAGTTATTTCTTTATTTATTTTGGATTAGAACTGTGGCCAGAGTATGCAGTGGGACAACAGCAGGATCCCCATGAATTTTTGCAGAAGATCTTGGGGAAAATACAGGACAAGTGTTTTGGGTAATTTGAATTTCCAATTTTGTCTCTATATCCATTGAAGTTATATTTTGTGTGATAAGGACACTGTGCTAATTATCAAAATAAACAATTGATATATTAATTTTTTGCTCACCTGCCCTATAAATTCGTCATTCTGTTGTTCAAGGTAGTGAATGAAGTTACCTTCATTCAAGGACACATTGACCAGATAGGCTAAAATCTTAGCATGCCAGGCAAACAACTTTCTTCAAATGAATGATCTTGACCTGCATTCAAAATCACGGGGTCAAATAAGCTAAACATTTCAAACAACTTCTCATTAACCAAGAGGGCCAGGGAGCTGATATTGATTTTGTAGCATGCTGGGGTGAAGGGCCGCCAAGATTGTTCAAATGAATGACCTTGACCATGATTTAATTATGAAGAGTTAAATTGGCCAAAATATTTTAAGACACCTTTTCAAACAACTGTGAGGCCTTGAAATCTTACATTTGGTCTCTGATACACTTGTTCTTGATAACTTGTTAGATATAATAATACATCTAGCTAGATATGTCATATATCGTCCTCGCTACTCCTGGATTTACTTGGTATACCTTCCTCGATACTTTATGTGCAAAAAGGATCACTGGATTGCAGATGAGAGATTCTGGCCCATTGGGCCCTTGTTATTCATTTTTCATACTCTGGGTAATCATATATCTCACTTATATGTCAGAGTATAGTGATATTATGTCAAACTTGGGAAACATTTTGTATATTCAATAGGAAACTACCATGGAAAGAAAATGTTAATTTAGTTTTCTTTCTTTGCAAATAACATGTAACAGTATATGATATGTGAAACTACAATTATTAATATTTCAGAGTGGTATTTCATTGACTTAGAAATATTATTCTTTTAGGTATGATGGTGGTGAGATAGCTGCCCAGGATGTCTTCTATGGCCTTCAAAAGAGCACAGGTATGGTAGGAATATTACCTGGGTAAGCTCCAAATGTGTTAAATTATAATAGATCATTCTTTTATATAGGCTAGGAGTCTAACCTACCGTAAAAGCCTGTGTGGTTTGGGCGTCCATCAACATTTGCTTTAAATCGCTACAAGTCCTCAAATACTGAATGGATTTTAACCAAATTTGGGGGAACGGGGAACAGATTTTGTGTTAATAAAGATTCTGACCACTAGGGTCAGGGCCAAATAGGGGAAATAAAGGTAATTCCTTAAAATCCCTACTAGTCTACAAGTTTTGAATGGATTTAACCAAATTTGGTCAAAAAGATCCTTGGGGTAACGGATACCTCTTAGTTTTTTTTACTACAGTTAAATTGTTGTTGTGCAAATTATACAGGTAGAGACGTTTTCAAGTTGTTGGGGGTTTTTTTTGAAGAAAAAAGTCATCAATTCTCATTACATGTATCTGTCATCTTCGATAAAGGATGGAAATTCCCGTGGGGAACTTGAAGATTAATAAACATACACACAGTAATTGATTCTTGTTAAATGTGTTGGATAATAGAATGACGTGTATACCTTCTACATTTGTTAAACTTTGAGTTAATTAGAGATTCATCACAATCAATAGAAATCAATTCTGAGGAAAGTAACTTAAACTTTATTTTCAAGTTCAAATTAGAAGCGGGGATAGAGAGAGGGCTTTTCATCTATGGTTTTTTCCCTTTCAGTAAAATGCAGTAGCTGTCATCAGATTTCAACAAAAATAGAAAGATACACAGATATCAGTGTTTCAATTGAAAAGGTATATATCTTGCATTAATTTTGCTTTTTCATAAGAATGAATTTTGAAGCATTATAGAGTGTATGAGAATTTCCAAAAACTTTCTCAATAATAATCCCTGTTTTTAAATAATTCTTTTGCTCATTTATTACCTACCAGAAGTTTATCATTTTCATAACAATGTCCATGCCAAGCTTTATCATTATTTTCTTGTTTTGTGTGTGTTTATTTAAGGTTGATGACATTAACCAAGCACTGAAGGAGCATTTTTCCGAAGAATGTGTTGAATTTGTCTGCTCAAGGTAGTATCTAATGAAATGAAGGACTAGACATTTACTTGTTCAAACTTCTCGGCTATAACTTTTCTATGACAAACTCGTTTTCTCCTTTTTTTTTGTTTTAGAGAAAATGAAACATTTGATATTAAAGAGAATGAAAAATTACGACAAATTTTTTGAATATATATAAAATCTTCTTACATACTTAATCATATGTTTCAACTAATTTATCTTTTTTCAAGCTGTGGAAGCAAGACCATGGCTGTAAAGGAACTAAAATTAATGAAAATTCCAAAAAGTGTCATCATACAACTCAAAAGGTAATGTATGTTTACATGATATTATGATCACATCAATATATACAGTATGTTAGAGCTTAAAATGTATTGCACATATTTTTGTATGTATATCAGTGATGGGTGTTATTTTTTCCATTAACAAACGTTCCAAAACAACTTAAATGAAATATAAACAACAACTATACAAATAAGAACGGTATTAATACTCTGGTTATACATTGCTTTACAGTATACATTACAAACTATCCATAGAATACAGGTATGATGCTACATTTTGAATAAAGAGCATAGTTCATACCAAACAGATTTTCATTTCATTGGTTTGATTGTTTCTATGTAATATTTCTAGATTTGAAATACATTACAAGACATCCTGAATATGGAGTCATCACTTTTTTGTGTGTGTTTCCTCAATTGTTTACATAAAATCTGTTGTCTTCATTCATATTCAGCACTGCAAGACGAAAAATCAAGAAGAAGATGCAGATGTAGACAGAAGTTTCACTACGAAACTATGTTGTTAGAGAAGCGGTAAGAAAATCAAAGTTTGCAGTATTAATTATCAAACTCACAGCCACAAATGATGTACATAATGTAATGTCTGCTATAATTAGATATGTGGCAGAGAAAAAAAGAGAGAAGAGGAAAGCATTACTAACAATAATCTTAAAAGTACCAGACCTAGGGGGTAATGAATTATAACACGTATAAAAATATACAGTAATGTAAACTTTGCATCGTTACAGGAATTGAAAGACAAATGCAGACTCTTTGGTATCATCATTCATCAGGGTTCAGCAATATCATCAGGTCACTACTATTGCTTCTTGGAATTTGGTGACAGTGGTTCAAGATTGATGACATGAAGGTATGGATGATTTTATATTTTGGTTTTTGTTAATTTAATGAATTTTAAGTTATAGAAATATAAACTTATAAAATATTATAATATCTACATGATTGAATTTAACGGGCACTTATAATTATCTTTGGCCCTTTTTAATATACACACCTTTAACAGAAATCTTTGAATATTTAATTGTGTGTATATGTTTGAAAAACATGTTTTCAACAAGAATTGTTTTAACATTGAAAATTAATATTTCCTTTTTTCTTTTACAGATCAGGAAAGTATCATTTACTGAAGTGAACCTCTGCATGGACCAGTCCTACATACTATTTTACAGGGTGCTTCCAAGGCCATATATAAGCTGATTGTCTAAATTAATTGCATTGCATTTAATATAACATGATACATATTCAGAATGGCATGTGGGATTCATTGGTACCAGTCAAATGTTATTGTATTAAAGTGTGTCCTAGCTACCTCAAATTCAGTTGGTCCTAGCTATAGCTACCTCATATTTCAAAATTATTATTCATCAAAGATAATAAATAGTGAATACTGAAATAATGATACGTTTTTATGACATTACGGTCAATAGATATATACCTTACACCATTCTTTGACAATAGTTGGGATGCAAGTCAATGTGATTAAATTATCTGAGATGTCACCCAACTTTGAACACATCAGAGAACAATAAAACAATGTTTTTACTGATTTCAACACTTCTATTTTTATTACTTTCATGCTTTTACTGAGATTCTGTACTTAAACCCTCAGTTGTAAAGTATTTTTCAAACTTCATTTAAAAAAAAAAAAATTCCAGTGACTAAGGGGATTTAACAATATCTTGAACCTGGTCTGAATGAAGTTACAAACAGTGCATTCCTGAAACTGAAAGATTTGATATTTGACCTACATTATCCTAAACATTTTTGATTTTTAATTTTTAATTTCTATTTCTTATTTTTATTCTTCATTGAAACTTATTTAGTTATGTAGCATATACAGTACACCTCTAATACCCTATTAATGCACAGATGATGGAGAATGGACTGGATGGAAATTGGCATTGTTGTTAAGTTGTAATATAGTTTATATAATATACATTTTAGAATGAGGTAACTTCTACAGCAGTAATTTTAGACTGAGCATATAATTTTAAGCTTTACTGTAACTCCACTCACAAACTATATATACCTATCTGGTGAAATTGGGTTTTGATCCCCATCAGTGGATGGCTGTTATATGTTATATACATATGGACTGTTGAGCCTGTAGCTGTTGGGGGAATAAGCTCAATTTGACCAAACAGGCATATCTATACATCTTACAATAATTCAATCATCTTTTAAGAAGTTACTTTCTTCTAATCATGTAAAAATCAAAACAATCTATAAAGATACCTCCCTTCTTATTGTATAATCCATATTGGTTGTATGTAAATATGTTTAAGTTTGTTTACCTTTTTTATGTAAGGAGAGGACTTATATAGGCTCTGCCTGATGTCCAATCCTATATTGATATACCAGGTAATATCAGTCAATAAAAAAATATGTTGAAATTGAATGAAGTTACCAAGTGAGACTATGGAGTTATTTTTCTGTCTGCAATGGTGTTGTTAACATTTAAATTTTTCACGTTTTGGGTTCAGATTCTTTAATAAAAGTACCATTGTAGCCAAATTTGGAATAAAATTATAGATATATAGAGGTTACACAACGAGTAACTTGTAAGTTATTTTTCAAAAGTTGCAAAAACACTCGCTAAAGCTGGTGTCTTTTGTAACTTTTAAAAAATAACTTACTCGTGTGAAATAAATTCCATATGCAACAATTTCGAGTCGTGTGATCCATGTGTTTCTACCACAATAATATCGGCTTGAATCTAAGGGGAACGTGGCCACGTATAATTTCGCGTATGCAAATAAAGTGTACCGGTGACGTCCGGGACCGGGTGATGTGACGTCATTAGATTATTGATGACGTCAATAACAATTGCAGTTATGGTCAAAGTTCACCGTGTTAGCCAATCAAAATGCATAGAGTTTATACAACAGATTGTTATAATCAACAGCTGCAATGATTAACTGATGGTCTGAGAGTTGAATAACACAGGGTATTGTGGTAGAAATTCATTCATAGTAAAGAACTATGGTCCAGTGACTGTGGAAATTTGCGATGCTGGGAATCGAAACCTTATAAACTTTTGTGTTTAGCTCGGTTTCTTGCAAATATTCTACAGTTGCTACCAATTTGTTTATAAGAGGAGTCACTTAATCAATGTTCAAAATTGTTGAACATATTTACTTGAATTTGTTTTGTTTCAATATCATGAACCAGAATTATCAAAGTGAAAGATCTGGCTTTTATTATCGGTAAATGACACAAAGTTGATTTTGATTGAAGAGTTGCACGGCCATAATATGATCACATTAAGCTTGTTTTAAGTACATTTGTATGAATGTAGTTTTGAAGAATTATATTTTCTTCTTTCTACTTTGTTTACCAAAAGCGTAATTGTATAAAGATGATTAAACATTTCAAAATAATGTTACATGTATATCTTTACTACCATTATATGTTTGTGTGTCAAATTGATTGTTTAATGGTTAATACTGATGAAGAAAGATTAAAGCTTTATGTTTATTTTTTCCACAAATTAACGTCTTTGTTTTTTGTACAGAATAATTATCTAAACGTATCACAATAAATGTTAATTTACATTTACACTGGAAATGAAAGTACAAAATGCAAGATTTCACATATAGGCATGCAATCAAACTTTTTATCTATTCATTTATATGCAATTTCCACAGTACACGCAGGTAGTACTCGTCTTTGCTATCAGAGAACATCAACATTGGTGTTTTTAATTAGATACATAGCTTAAAATTTAATTGATAAAGCATTTTACTAGCCATTACTAAACATCTGCATGTCTGCACTCGCATTTATGGTCTGCAGCATTAAATCGCCTTCAGCTAAGAAATATGTACCTTAATATCAAAACTGTTTATGCAAGGTAACACCACAGCAGCCCTATAAAGATGTTTTGATGTTGCGCTGTGAAATAGCCTTATACATGTGTATGAGGCATTCAAATGGAATATATATATACCAGGTTAATGCGAATGGTGAAAACATAACATAAAAGTTATATGATTAAGAACGAAGTGACATGATATATGTAGTACTATGGTACCTTTTGGGAAAGCTTTGCTGTGAGTGTTGGTGCAGTCAAAAAAAAAAAAAATAAAAATCATGCAACAAAATGCAAAAGGCCACCATTAATAATCTCACAAAAAACATTTAAATAGTAGATTTATAATTAATTACTCCCTACGTGTAACGACTTATGCCTAAGTATTTTTCCAAGAGTTGTCCTTATAATTACATTAAATCATGATAATACAGTAATGATAATAAATTGATAATACATAGATTTTGTTCTATATACTGTTTTCTCAATTATGGGCAAGCTGTTTTAAATATGTCTATAGTAAAACATTCCTAATTAAGAGATGTTCATAAAAATAGTTATCCTCTTAATACGAGTTATTTATATGGATCATTTCAATCTCTCGTAAACAAAACTATGCATGGGTATCAATTATAACTGATAATCACCTTCGGACTAGTCAGGTACATTTTTTATCTTTATTAGTTAAAATTTAGCAAGTCATTGTGGATAAAGGAGGCCTTTCTCAATAATAGATAATATTACAAAAGAATTATCATCGACATAATTCATTAAAAAATCAATAATTAAGATTGATTTATTATATTGATGATATTAATATATTTGTTATAATTAGTAAAAAAAAATTCTTTTTTCTTAATGCTTGTGATGTTACTATTAATATTTTCACATGAACACAAAAAAGTACAAATACTGTTTATTTTAGCAATGTTAAATGAAAAGAACGAAAAAAAAAAATCAATCAAATAATAGTCATTTCTTTTGCTCCAAGAACTTATCGTATAACTGTGGGACCATATCGGACGTTTATCCGGAAATAGTTTGGTTTCTATTATAATTTTAACGTATCTTTCGGGACTCATCTTTTGTTCCGAAAACATACTTTCCCGGGAATCTGGCTCAACGGTATAGGATCTAGCCCCCACCATTTTATCGTATGTGCCACAAAATTAGCATAATCAGACTATTGATCAACGAATTGTGATAACCTTTTTATAATTAATAATTGGTATATTTATGTACATATTTCATCAAATTCGAATGGTTATTGTTCATAGGGATTTTTTTAAAAGATATACCCAATAATATGAACAAATACAAGATAATCAAAGGGCCAAAGGCCCGGAGAAACGTCAGGGTCTGAGGTAATATAATAAGAAATTTAAAATTGGATTTTATAGTCAGACAGTTACATTTGTATCAGATGAAATGTCTTAATCTGGCCTTGGTATTCCTATTCTATATATACATTGTATTCAAGAAAACATGTACATGTGTGTGTATAACATATATATATCAGCTGACAACTTTATAATAGCTGAGTATAGTTATTTCCCTATTTCTTTAATGCTTATGGAAGATTATTGATATACTCCTGAATCAGTAAAACTGCGTGTTAACTTTGAAAAAAAAATCAACTGAACGACAAATCGGTCTATTAACAGAACATGTTGTTCAAGTAACTACAACTAAAGATAAAATCTAAGATGTAAACAGCCGAAGTTTTTTTTTTAAATTTTATTTATTCTATAAGATGTTAATAAGGCCTATCAAACATCTATTTTATGACCCCTAGTAACACATTTTAACTCCGATAGAAAACTGCGGTCGCATTGTCCGACGAGACATATCTAGTTTTGAGTCCGACGCCAGTACATCAGTCACGGATCATCATCATTAGATTCTTTTCAAACAACAAATAATAACCTTATTTAATACAATCCTCACGAAAAACGGCTAAGTAGTTTGTTACAGCTTGCCCTCAATTCCTGGTAATATTTCTTGCGTATTCTAGCGACATACAAATGAATATGAAACTGCGAAAGGTCGTTGATTTAGTAACATCAGACATAACCGCCATTTTGGCCGACTAGTGATGAGTCACGTGACAGCTGCAGTTATCTCGTGGAATGCTCGGGTGCATTTGACTACGTAAATAGGGTTGGTTTAAGGCTTATATGAAATGTTCCTGCATATGAACTCAGGATGAACAGATGTGGATAGTTTCTCTGTGAATGCATGTAAATTTCCACGACGATCAAACTGATTTTTCTACTTTCGTTTTCAAGGCAGTATCGAGACAGAACTACGTAATCCTACGCCAACAAAATTGCATATACTGACGAGGAAAATGTTAATATTTAAACTCTAAAATAGTCTAGAACACCAAACATTCATATTTCATTTCAAATAATTGCAGTAAACACGGTTTACATCACTTAAATTGTGTCAATAATTGCTATCAAAATAGGAACTATATTAGGCTGCGGATGTATATCATTTGTATGACAGAAAAGAGGAATTGTTAGCCGGAACAGAGGTGTCAGTAACAACATTTTCCCACCACGCCTATAATGGCAGGTGCCAAAGGCACCCTGACGTTAAAAATTGGTTTACCGTGATGTCCCTTTAACTTAACAATTACCTCACTATGAACAAATTTCAATGAGGTCCCTCAGCTGTAATAGTGGAATAGCAGTTTTAGTCTATGCACTCTTTATACAACATTTTAGACATTTCATCATCACACTAACAACAACAAACAACACATGTATTTTAGATATATCAGCAATAAACCCTGAGAGCCTATACATTACATATTACAGGACAAAAAAGTTAGCATTGTTTTCATTTAACATTAATATATACTACCACATCTGAGGACATTTTTTGTGTGGTGCAGCAGAACTAGAGACAAAGAGGGCCTGTTTCGCTCACCTAGATATTTCAGTACCGGGGTACTTTTGGCAAAATACTCTAATTAGGGATTTCCATTTCGGATGGAAATCCCTATTGTTTTCGTTATGTTTTTTCTTCTTATTATTATTATTCTTATTACAAGCTAACCGGTAATAAGTAGTTATATATTAAAGCATTTAAAATATTGCCGTATCCATCCACCTAACGAATATATATATATAAAAAAAAACCCAGTTACATTGGGTTCTAATAGTTTTTCATCTAGGGAAAGCATGGTCTTTGATTGATATGTGCAGTATTGTTCTATCTATAGTTATGTACATGTAGTATTCCAACCAACTGGTTTTCATTTGACAGAAATAGTGACATTGGCCTTTGACATCCGAGTCTGAAAGAGTACTTAAGGCATTGTGTAGCAACCAAACAAGAGGCCATATGGGCCTGCATTAGTCATCTTCTTCTCTGGACCTCTTTTTGATATTGATAAAAAAGGTAATAAACATTTAAACATGTTTGACTGCTGTGACCTTGAATGTACATCACTGTTGCTCGTTTTTAAACAAATTTTGTATCACTTCACCAGCATAGTACAGGCCCAATACCAAGTATCTTGGCCTCAAGGCTATTCAGTTGAAGTTTTTCAAGGTTTTTGCACGTCTAGCTACAGTGGTCTTTAATGAAGGTAAAGGTCATTTATTAAAACAAACCTTGTAGCATTCAAGATTTGGGACCATCACTACAGAATGCAAGGCCAAGATACAGAAGAAAAACAATTGAACAGGGATGTTATTTTGGACTACTGTGTTGAATATGTGCTGATCTGACAGATCCATCATTTCAAAATGCCCAACAACATTATAGGAAGTTTTAACCAAACTAAAGATTCTATTAAAATTATTGTTAAAAAGGAAGAAGCAGAGCATTTCTATATATATGTAACAGAGACATGAAAATATTGATGTACATGTATTGCCAAACAAAAAGCAAATTTTGCCAATCAACCAATTCTCAAAATCCACTAAATATGACAATTTGTTAACCAAAAGGATACTAGTACTGGAAACAGAAAGAAATGAGAAGAAACTTTTGAAGATATTTAATAGAAGGAAATGTAAAGACTCATGTGAGAGACTATAACAACAGAGATATTATCAATAGAAAGAAATTAATTTTAAGTATACAAATAACCAAGTGTAAACTTTGTTATATAGGAGTTATATATCTGATTTATATGAATATGTCCTCTGCCCCAAACAATGGAAAGTAAAACAACCATAACAACAAGAGATCCCAGAGGGATCTTGGCGCCCACCATTTAATGATCTTCATAGGTTCCATGTCAGATTGATCTGTTCTCTTTTTTCCCTTCCTCTTTCTAATCTGTATCGATTGAGAAACATCCCTCCAGTGCTTTTTAAACAAGGGAAACTTATATATGAAATTTCAGATTTAGCGATAATGGCTGCCTGTCGGCCATGTTGTTTTCCGATCAGTCCCAAAATGCAATATGCATAACTAGGCACCAAGGGGAACCTACATATGAAATTTGAGAAAGATCCCTTCAGTACTTTCTCAGAAATAGCGATAACAAACTTCAATTGTCAAAATCCATGATGGCTGCCTGTCGGCCATGTTGGTTTTCGATCGGTCTCAAAATGCAATATGCATAACTAGGCACCAAGGGGAACCTACATATGAAATTTGAGAAAGATCCCTTTAGTACTTTCTCAGAAATAGCGATAACAAACTTCAATTGTCAAAATCCAAGATGGCTGCCTGTCGGCCATGTTGTTTTTCGATCGGTCTCAAAATGCAATATGCATAACTAGGCACCTAAGGAAACCTACATATAAAATTTGAGAAAGATCCCTTCAGCACTTTCTCAGAAATAGCGATAACAAACTTCAATTGTCAAAATCCAAGATATCTGCCTGTCGGCCATGTTGTTTTCCGATCGGTCTCAAAATGCAATAAACATTACTAGGCACCTAGGGGAACCTACATATGAAATTTGAGAAAGATCCCTTCAGTCCTTTCCCAGAAATAGCGATAACAAACTTCAATTGTCAAAATCCAAGATGGCTGCCTGTCGGCCATGTTGTTTTCCTATCGGTCCCAAAATGCAATATGCGTAACTAGGCACCAAGGGAAACCTACATATAAAAATTTGAGAAAGATCCCTTCAGTACTTTCTCAGAAATAGCGATAACAAACTTCAATTGTCAAAATCCAAGATAGCTGCGTGTCGGCCATGTTGTTTTCTGATCGGTTCCAAAATGCAATATGCATAACTAGGCACCAAGGGAAACCTACATATGAAATTTGAGAAAGATCCCTTCAGTACTTTCTCAGAAATAGCGCTAACAAGAATTGTTTACGGACGGACGGACGGAGGGACGGACGGAGGGACGGACGGAGGGACGGACGGACCACGGACCACGGACGCAAGGCGATTTGAATAGCCCACCATCTGATGATTATGTAAAATGTTAAAATCTTACCTACATGAAAACTAAAATGGATTTGTAAAGTTTCTTTCACCTCTTTTGTAACTTCCAGATTTCTTGTGACTCAATAAAATAACCTATTCCATTTTTCGCCCACTTTCAAATATCATCATATGTATATAATTATGTGTAGAACAATTGGAAATAAATATCAGAATAGCAATCTGCTAGAATAAGATGTACATGTATATGAAAGAAAACAAAGGGACACAACTCTTCAAGTTAGTGAAAATCCAACCCTTAATTTAGCATATGATCATATGTCATTAGAGAATGTGTTCCTAAACTAAAGTCAACAACTGTATGAGAGCTTGTCAGTGGTTAACTTCCGGTGGTGGGGCAAGAGGAAACTCTGAATACTCATCAATTACTCTCATCTAAGGTCTTTGAACTGTTAGAAGGTGAGGTTGCCAAATCTATTGATTAATAAAATATGACATTCTCTGTATTGAAATCAGAACAAAAGTAATGCAGTATATGTCAACAAGTATTTTTGGATTGATACAGCAAATATGTTAATATGAATGTTTAAAAAAAAAATTCTTATTACTGCAAACACATACATGTATATTATACAATTATTTCAATTACAGATTTGGGAAATGAAGGAAATATTTCTATGTTCGAGTGGATTCAAGAGATAGATAACACAGTATTCTAATAAAGTAATGTAATAATTGTGAAAATGTCACAGAAACATGTCAACAAACAATATGGTGTGGAGCGCAATGCCTTTTGAAAGCTAAATTCTTACTGTAGTCAAGTTGTCAAGAATCATATCATTTTATATACCAGGTATCTACATGACTTAAAAGTCGTTGCAAGGATTTATAAAACAAAAACAAAACAAAACCCCACAATAAAAATAACGGAAACAAAAAAACTATTCACAGATGAACATAATTTAAAAAGATAGACAATCGAAGCTGGCAATTGTGTAAAATGAACTTAATTCTTTATCTTCATAATGTGTTTACACAGGCCATCAGAACTCACTGAGAATAACCCAATTCTATTATTTCTAAATTTGTTGTTGACATTTCCCTGATCTTCAATAACCAAAGGTTTTTTTTAATTTCACATTTTCATGACTTAAGTTAATATGCCAAATACAGTAAAAACTTTGTCTCTACTTACCCGACTGACTCTAAAAAAAATCTTTTTTCCCAAAAAATTTCAGTGTTTTTGGTAATGCATATATTTGATAGAATGTGTAGTCCATTTCCATTTAAACATCAATCCTGGTCAGTAATACAAGGTATGTGTGAAGCGATTACACTTAATATTTGGGGAAATATTATCTGTTTTTATATGATCAAATGAAAGAGATTAAATTGATAAATATCTTCTTAATCTAAATGACAACCAAGGGAAAGACATAGGTTGCCAGTGCTGGAACAATCTTAAAAAAATTAAAAGTTTTCCACATTACTGGTAATATATACCACAAGGAGACAAACACGAACATACCGCATGTATTAGTGCACCAGCGACCAGGTAGCTCAGTGGTAAAGTGTACATGTAGAGTTTGCAGGGTCTCGTGTTCGAACCCCTGTCTGGCTACTATCTCTCTACTGTTACATATTTAGGCTAGCGAGCTTGCAAATCCTTCGGGAGGATGCTAAAGCAACGGGATATCCGAACCTGTTGTCTTTGGCGGTGAAGATTTGATAAAAGAAGGGAGGAATGTTGCGGAACTGGGCTAGGTTGATCATCGGCGACCAGATAGCTCAGTGGTACAGTGTCCGTATAGAATTGGGAGGGTCCTGGGTTCGAACCCTGGTCTCACTACTTAGTTTTCTCTTTCTCCTGTTATAACATGTGACACAACGTCCCAGAAGCAGATACCTGTATATTATATACACGTCTCTGCCAGAAGGTAGAAAAGTGTAGTAATACAGATGAATCTGCCGTTGATACAGTTGAGGGTAGTCATATCAGACATGCAGACCAGTCAATTTTAAAGAATGATGCACTGTACATGAGAAGTACAAATATTCTCAATAGAAAAATGCAGCGGATAAGTAATTAGATGACTATTGTTGAGAAGATGAATTATTTACATGGCCATATCTGTAAAATGTAAAACGAAAGTAGGTCAAGCCAAACTAGGTGAAGCAAATACTGCTATTTTCGCAATAACTGTTCATTTTACTTGATACGATATCAATTAACAAAATCAGTGTTACCTTTCGTTGTATTTTAGCATATTAGTGTCTCAGAAAATGAGAAAATAATCTGGTATAATGTTCAATGATCTTCTGTTTTTATTATCGTCATGCATGTTTTCCCTTGTCGCATTCTAATAGAGTACAGTGGTAATACTTCGGTCACCTTTTACATTTAGACGCTCCCTCTGACGATAATTTAAAGTTACACTTCCGGTAACGACTGTTACCGGCGCGGCCTATGTCGTTGATCGCAGCAACGTTATAAACATATGTATGAGGGGAGGTAACTGGTGTAAAGCTTACGATTTGTGACCAAATATTAGGTGTGTTATTTCGGTCATTACATGTAATATCTCGGTAATTTGGAGTAATATTTCGGTCGGTTGAGTGATATTTCGGTCAGGCTATTTTTCCCTTAAAACGTGTTATTGTTTTGAATAACTTGGGCCAGACACATTTGGTGACAACCCTCCCAGTTGAACTGGTATAGTTCGAACAAACAATGTTATAATTTTTTTTTCAATAGGCCAAACACCCCCTTGTCAAGTGGCTGCAAAAAATGAGAACTGTGTGATGGCATTACAAATATCAGTATCTCCTCCTGTCGCGCCTTTTCAAGAAGTCCAATTACTTCGTGGCTCTTGTGTTGATCCATGATCAATATCTGTGGCCGACATGGTCCTATATTTTTAATGAACACGTCCGCAAACCATTTTTCTCCCAGGACGTCCTCCATCCATGCGTTTGATTGAAACGTATATATGGCTCCATCCGGTCCCTCGTCTGTACCATAAGCCTGCATACTTCTGTCAGTCTTCCCTTTGACAATAACTAATGGCGGAATCTTACCGCCATCTGCATTGATTGCAGCAACAATGGTGATGTTTTCCCTAGAGTTACTCACTCTCCCAGGAATGCTTCTAGAACCCTTTCTAGCGATCACAGAAGTTGGCTTGTGCTCTAGTGATACTCCCTTTTCATCCATATTCCAGATGTGTCCTGGATCTGTAATGGCGTTCTGCTTCAGAATGTCTTCCAGCTTAACGAAATATTCGTCAACTGTTGCCTTGTCAAGGCGAGCTTTGGAAGACGACAGCTTTGCAGGTTTCCGTGTCGTCATGGTTGGGTGGCGATGTTTCAATCCACGAAACCAGTCGTTCCCTGGAATCCCATTTTTGAACGGGTTATGGATTTTAAGTTTCTTGCACACCTGTCCAGCCTTGATCATCATCTGATGCTTGCTCAGACCGAGTATAGTGGATGCGTTGACAGCTTGTGTTACGGTCTCCTCCTCCACGTCTAACGGTATTAAGACAGGCTTTCCAGCAGTTGCATTTAAAGAACGATGCCCCAACCTCTTGTATGATATTGTCGACCGTGGCACCCCATACTTTTCTGATGCTTGCCTTAATGTGAGTGTTTTTGATGAGTACTCGGCAACAGCCTGTTCTACATCCTCTTGACTGTATTTGCAGTACAGGTTCTTCTTCTTTCTTGGCATACCTAAAATTAACATTACCCTTTGCTATATTGCAACGAAAAACATGGGAGAAGAAAGGGTTGTAATATCAGATCGGTTATCACGTTTGAAATCTCACGCGTGACGGGCGATGTAATGCGAGCCGGTTAGTTTCATATGTAATTAATAAACTCGTTCAATAAATTCAATATTACATGAACACGAGTGTTATATTCTATTTATTATATAACTCGAGAAACATGCTTACTAATGTATTTTCAATGCTTCTCTATATAGCGACGATTAACGGAAGCCTTTTCACTACTCTCAGGCGAGAGATGGGCGGAGTTTGCTACCGAATATACAAATAGGATTTGAGTAATATTAAAAATGGAACGCTAGCTTGCCATGTGCTATTAAAATAATTGTATTGTTGTGCTATACTATTTACACTGTATCATATGATGAGAAAATTATAATATGACCACTTGACAGACATAACAACAGTATCTAGGTAGAGCGGAAGAGGGCAATTTCGTATCCTACCCCGTACCAGACGGTTACGGAGTAATATATATATATATGGAAATGGTCATTTAAACATGAGTCCATTAAACTTCAGTGTCCGTCTCTAAAAGTTGGAACCATGGTGACCCGGGCGGGGCACAGTTGACCTGATGTTTAAATTCAAATTCAAATTTCCTTTTTTTTAATAACGTTACATACGAGACTCGCTACAATCGATTGGTGTCCCTTTATTCTTAGCGCACTCGATCATGTGACCATTACACAAACACAAATGTGATACAGGTTATGTAGCTAATGTCAATTTTTAACTTCGTTTTCGGGTTGTGGAATATGAAACCAAAATTTGGAACTCAAACGGTTAACATGACCACCACATACAACCTGTATACATAGCTATCGAATGTATCCACGATAATTGAAGATGTTGTTAAGGCTTATTATACATATTTCAGGATTAACATCAATTATTTTTTCTGTTATACAGTCATAACAGAAATTTTGGGGCGGCGGCTGTTGTGTCACTTTTACAGTGTTTATTTTAATCGACCTATCTTTGTAATGCTATTATAATGCTCTTGAACATCATGTTGACAACCGATCTGACAATTCAAACCTTACAAAGAAGAAATGAGTAGTTAATAGATAGAGATAATGTTTCGTTTATCTTATGACCGAAATCACACCTTCTGTCGAATAGCATTATGTAATATTTCGGTCAGATTTAAAAACTTAATTTTATATTATATTTTGTAATTCTTTCAATAAAAGTTCATTTCATATTTGTTAAAACAGAAGTTTTCGTTATTTTGTACGATGCAAAAACGCCATATATTAAATGTGTACCTACTTTTCCGTGTTTACACAAATGCCCTTGGCGACCTTCTTGTACTTTTAGCGCCGTGTGAACCAGGACAGTGACGTCACTCATTTGTAAACACTCTCACGACCCTGATTCCGATTTGCCAACTGTCGGAAGTAAGCGTCAACTTAACTTGGATGTTTCTTTCGGCGATAAAAATAGCAGAGGACTAAAACAGCGGATGCCACCAATTGTATTCAGCTGAAAACCTGATTTGACCGAAATATTACCTTTGACCGAAATATTACCACTGTACTCTAGCATGTGAGTTTCCGGTTACGTCATCAAATTCATTTCCCGCGAATTTATTCGGAAATCTAAATCAACTCATGAAGTGAAAGAAATAAAAAATGTCAAAATAAAAATATTGTGATCGGTATATAGTGCAACATTAAATTTTCATTGTAAATAATTGCTTCGATTTGCTAATCTAAAGCATAAGTAATTGAAATCAAATTATTTTAAAATCAATGACCTGCTTCTCTGGACCTCTTGCCTATTTGAGAAAAAGGTGTTTCAATATTTTAGCATGTTTGACTCCTGTGACTGTGAATGTATGTCAAGGTCATTCATTTTAACAAACTTTTCATCACTTTACCACAGCATACTACAGGCCCCATATCAGGTCACTTGGCCTCTGGGTTATTGAGTAGAAGATTTTCAAATGTTTGCATGTTTGGCCCCTGTGCCCTATAATAAGTAATGCTCCAGAACAAGTTTGAAAACATTGTGATCTGACAAATAAGCAAATTCAAGATGTCAAACACCATCAGTATGGGAATTTTTAAAGAAACTCAAACATTCAACATAAAAGGAAGTGACAGAGCATGTCTATGTTTATTATAGCCATGCAAAATATTGATGTATTGAAAAACAAAAAGGAATTCTGCAAAACAACCAATTCTCAAAATTCACCTAAATATGACCATATTTTACCCAAAGGAAACTGGGAAGATATAGAAATTAGAAGAAAATATTTAACAGAAAGAAATATAAAGAACCTTTTGAGGGACTTTAACTAAAGAGATATTATGAAAAAAAAAAAAAATCAGAAATATACAAATAAGAAAGTGGGAACCTTACTATATAAAAGTTATATCTGATTGATATGAATAAGTCCCCTATCCCCACAATGGAAAGTAAAACAACCATAATTAAATCATGGAAACAGAAATGACTTTGTAAAGTTTTGAATCTTCTGTAACTTTAAGACTTCTTGAACTTGATTTTGAGAAATGAAGTCAATGACACTAAACAAAATAAACACTTCCAGATGCATATGTATCATCAGATGTATATTAATTATGAAGTGCAAAACAATGGGGGAAAAATGAACTATAAACTGCTAGAATAGCTAGAACCCTATAAGACATATATAGGAAAGAAAATAAAGGGACACAACTCTTCAAGTTAGTGGAAATCCAGCCCTGAATTTAATATGTGATGATTGTCTTTTGAGAATGTGTTCCTAAACCAAAGTCAAGAGAGCTTGTATGTGTCTAACGTCCGGTGTTTGGGCCAGAGGAAACTCTGGCTACTCATTCTCATCAAGGATCTTTGACGTGTTAGAAGGTGAGATTGCCAGATCGAATAAGAAAATCTGATAAAAAAGTATTGCAGTGTTTTTGGATGGATCCACCAATGTTTAACAAAATTGTTTTCGTATTATTAAAGCAAACTTATATATTTTCTGTAATTATTTTCATTACAGATTTCAGAATTGAAGGAAATGCTTATGTTTGAGTTGATCCAAGAGATATAACACAGTATTCTAAAAAATAGGTGTATGAATCATAATTGTCACAGAAAAATGTCAACACACAATATGATGTGGAGTGCATTGGATGTTGAAAGCTTAATTCCTGCTCTGTAGTCAAGTTGTCAAGAATCATATCCTTTTACATACAATGTATATATATACTGAAACGAAAAAGAAACGCAACTTCAAATTGTAGGTTTAATAAAATAATACTTGTGAGCATTATGTTTAAATTTCATATGTAATAGTTAATATTGAATATTGATGTAACATCCTTTAAATGTTTAGAGATTTTTAAGAACAGGTCACTTTGCTAGAAGGTCATGATTGGTAGTACCCTACGTGAATCCAAGTTGAAATGGCAGCAGTTTTGAAACCGTGCCCTAATATCGTGTGTGTCCTCCTCGAACAGTTATCACATCTCTAATTCTTTGTTGCATTGAGTTCATCAGGGCATTGACTTTCCGTATTGGAATGTTATTCCATTCTTGGACGAGTGCATTTGCTAACTGAGGGAGGGTATTTGGGGGGTTACGGCGATTTCGAATTCTTCTGTCTAATTCATCCCACAAATGCTCGATTGGGGACAGGTCGGGGCTATATGGAGGCCAATCTATAGGAACAATGTTCTGTGTCGCAAGAAAGTCTCTACAGACTCTTGCAACGTGTGGTCTCGCGTTATCTTGCTGAAAGGTTAGATGATGCTGCCTAACAAACAGCACAACATGGGGCCTAAGGATCTCATCCCGATAGCGTACGGCCGTTAAATTCCCATTGACTATCACCAAAGGCGTCTTCAAACCATGGGAGATTCCCGCCCAAACCATAACTGATCCACCCCCAAATCGGTCGTGTTCCAAAACACAGGCGTCAGCAAAACGTTCGCCTCGACGCCGGTACACACGTTGACGGCCATCTGCTCGAAATAACGTGAATCGAGATTCATCGGTGAAGAGCATAGACCTCCAACGTCTCATAGGAAAACGTCTGGGCATATGTGCCGTTGCCCATTGCATACGACGTGCTCGACGTTGCGGTGTTAGTGGTAAACCAACGTACTGTCGCCTTGCACGCAAATTAGCCTCACGCAGTCTGTTGATCACTGTTTGGGGATGAATTCGACGGTTATGATTACCAATCGTATTCCTTGCTGTTTCAGCGGCCGTTAATCTCCTGTTACGCAGGTGTGCCAACCTAAGAACCCGGTCTTGACGTCGCGACGTTACGCGTGGACGTCCTGATCTCGGCTGGTCATCGACTCTTCCTGTTGCGTTAAGACGTGAAACTAATCGACTAATAGTCGATTTGTGAACTCTGAATTGTCGAGCGACGTGAAGTTGCGTGTTCCCTGCCAGAAGCATCGCTATAGCACGTCCTCTATCAACCTTTGATAACCGTGGCATAATTGTAAAAGGAATTATTGTTTGCAAAAGTATTGGCGATGATGTGGCTCAATGTTAGTGATGAATTGATACTGGTTTGAATGAAAAAAGAACGCATATGTTTGTACAGGCACGGTTTTTGATGTTTTTACCGCGCCGGAAGTGCATAGGTCTCTAGTCACACTTGGGTGATTTTGAAGATTGGTATGGGTGTTAGGCAGGGTGCATGTTTATTTCCGCGATTTTTATACAGATATGTATATTTAATACAAAATTAATCACAATTTTCCATGTTGCGTTTCTTTTTCGTTTCAGTATATATACATATTTCACTTTAATAGTTGTAGTGAGGATTTATAACAAAGAAAAAAAAATTCCACTGCGAATAGTGTGGAAATAAAGATGAACTAAATTAAAAAATGTAGACAATACAATCTGGTGATTAGTGTAAAATGATTTTAATTTTACATCTTCATAATGTGTTAAATTTACAGTCTGTCAGAATTGACAGAGAAAAACATTACATACATACATATGCTTTCTTCTGCTTTTATTGTTGTCATTCACTGTTGTGTCCAGTATGTAACACCTCATCTTCAATAACCAAAGTTTTATTTCTAAAACCATATTTTCATGACTTAGACTTGATAGGCCAAATAGAATAAAAGCTTTGTTTCTACTAACCCATCATAACCTTAAAACGATTTCCCCCAAATCAGTTTTTTTTCCTAAATTGCAAATATTTGTTACCTTTGTGTAGTTGATTCCTGTTTAACTGTCAGTAATACAACTTTACAATGTATATGCAGATCAATTACACTTAAAATATAGATATCTTCAGGTTTTCCATCCATTGGTTATATCTGTTGCTTAAACAGTTCAATGAACTGTTACATTGTTCTATTTCAGATTTTCCTGTGTTGAATTGTTTCACTATTTCAAATTTTCCTGTGCTGAATTGTTTTTGCGAGATTTAAAAAAAACCAATCCTACCCACTATTAACTGGGTACCCTCTTTTCCATTTACCTGTTCATAGAAACAAACAAGCTTTCCAATTAGTGTATGTCTTTTTTAAGAGTATCTAATGAAATTGTGTATTACATATGGGTAGACTATGGGTTCAAATTCATGGCAAGTCCCTGGACGTGTAAATAGTAATGACAGCACACAGTACTGAGGTGATTTGTGCAACATGTCAGATTTTTTGCTGAAATTATTCGGGGAAAATTTTCTGTATTTTGTAACAAAATGGGCTTAGAATATGTAGAAGTTTAATACATCATTTAAAATAGTAATTATCAGAGAGAGCAGGTCAGAAGTCATGCAATACTCGACTAGGGAAAACAACACATGTGATTGACAGGTTGAGTGTAGAATTTGATACAGAGCTCAGGGGTGTAGGCCGCGTGATTTCCTGAGTGATAGAACAGGGAAAGGATCACTCCAATCTTAGATGGTATTGCTATAGTCAGGATAAGCGATGACAATAGTAGATAGATTACTTGGAGGGGGAGCAATGATCAGGTACATATGTTTCCGCACGTGCAATGTTAATTATATGCAGAGAGGCGGGGCTGAAGGAACGTTGCTAAACTTAAGTACACGGGAGATTAGATATAGAGGGAGAAAGCTAAAGGTGTAAGAGGAGAACGCTGAAGGAGAGGGAGCTCCCCCGGACGGGGAAGGGAGAGCTCCCTTGGGGAGAGCACGAACGGGAGAGGGATAAGAGAGGACACACAGAGGTGAGGGTGAGAGCGAACCATGGACATCGATGTGATCAACTTTATAACCCAATAGACACAACGTGAAGTACAAATAAAATTAACTATTGTAAACCATATGGTGTTGTGTTACACCTATGAGTTTATTTTGGTGCACGTGACCAGGATAGGAACAGGTTTATATTGGACTAATTAAAATTGATAAAGTATAAACGAGCATTCGTTATGAAGAGGTTAAATATAATCACTATCCTTATCATCGGAAGGAAGAGACCTAGACAACCCTTGTTTCTGGAGAAACTTTACTTTTAGAGAAAGCAGCAGTTTGTAGACAATGTTGCGTGATACGAAACTGTAAATAGTAGTAACAATAGCGATGCTGTGACTGAGAATGTGACCAGTGTATTCATTCTTGTGTAAGTGAAACTTGTGTTGTAAAAACAGTATTGAAAAGGGCCACGTGAAATTTACTTCACCTAAGATATCATTGTCTTGAGATCATGTGGATGTGGTGTCAATAATGGACAAGTGAAACTTTTCAGAGTGGTATCTGAACCACATGGTGACCACGGAAGGGGTTCATGATGTATAGCGCAATGAGCTCAATTGGTAAGGCAAGTAAATACAGTAGATATGTGTGTTGATGAAGAATTAGGAAAAATCGTAACGAAACCAAACACTTGGGCGAAAATTTGTGGTTAGTTTGGTGAGTTGGTAATTCTGTAACATATTCCATTGAAGAGTTGAGAAATTGGAATTATTTCTCAGAGGTGATGCCGTTTGCTGATACGGGAAGTGAGGATTACGCTTCGTGGGAACGTGAATAGTAACCCCATCGCCATGGCAGGGACGGATAGGCCCTGTTGGAGAACATTTGGATGGTACCAAAGTTTTCCGTTATTATGTAAGGTGAAAGATGCACCTTGTGGATTAGCGATGGAATCTGTTACCGAAGTTTGCTGAGCACAACCTGTGACCGAATAGCTAGTATTATTTGTGTCAGGTTCTGTATTATCGTGATTGGAACTCTGTGGAATTGTAACTTGTGTGACCTTGATATTGACAAGGTGTTTGTTGTACGTGGAATAGACTGTTGTCGTCTAAACTATCAAAAACTGATAACAATTATAGTAGTAAACGAACTGTTGGATCAATTGCTTTCGTCAACTGTTGGATTAAGTACTTTAGTAAAGGGATGATTCAGTTTGTGAATTGAAATATTGCCGTCTTGAACTATAATTGTCGTGCGCTGTGTTGTGAACTGATACCAGGAAATATAACTGACTGGTGAAAGATTTATTGCATGTACAATTGTGTGTTAGCATTTAGAATATGACACTGGAAGCTTTAAGTTTATTGGACAGGTATAAAGTGATAGTATTCATTCTTAATAGGACATACCTCGGAAGCTTTTGAAAGTATTCTAGAAACGGACTAAACAAGAAATGTGTTTCAAATAGGACACTAGAAGTAAAATGGACATGAATCGAGAGAAACGGAGTATTCATTATAATAGATTACAATATCTTTCATACATATTGATTAGCATGATAATGTGCCATTTTGTATATTGATCACGGAATATTAGTTAATATTCTTGGCGGTGAAGGTATGTAACAAAATGGGCTTAGAATATGTAGAAGTTTAATACATCATTTAAAATAGTAATTATCAGAGAGAGCAGGTCAGAAGTCATGCAATACTCGACTAGGGAAAACAACACATGTGATTGACAGGTTGAGTGTAGAATTTGATACAGAGCTCAGGGGTGTAGGCCGCGTGATTTCCTGAGTGATAGAACAGGGAAAGAATCACTCCAATCTTAGATGGTATTGCTATAGTCAGGATAAGCGATGACAATAGTAGATAGATTACTTGGAGGGGGAGCAATGATCAGGTACATATGTTTCCGCACGTGCAATGTTAATTATATGCAGAGAGGCGGGACTGAAGGAACGTTGCTAAACTTAAGTACATGGGAGATTAGATATAGAGGGAGAAAGCTAAAGGTGTAAGAGGAGAACGCTGAAGGAGAGGGAGCTCCCCCGGACGGGGAAGGGAGAGCTCCCTTGGGGAGAGCACGAACGGGAGAGGGATAAGAGAGGACACACAGAGGTGAGGGTGAGAGCGAACCATGGACATCGATGTGATCAACTTTATAACCCAATAGACACAACGTGAAGTACAAATAAAATTAACTATTGTAAACCATATGGTGTTGTGTTACAATTTATATCAATTGGGAAAGATTAAATTGACTATATTCTTAATGTAAATGTCAACAAAGGAAAAGGCTAGGTGGCCAGTGCTGAAACAATCATAAGTTTCAAAGTTTTTTATAGTAGAAAGTTACACTATTATGTGGCGGATGAGGGGAATTAAATGCAAGTCTAAATCTGCCAAAGTTGAATACAAAATAATCAACCTTTGGTTAGAAAAGACCGTTAGATACAGAGGTTCGATAATAAACTGTAATGTGTCTTTTCTTTTCTTTTGCTGGGTGTCTTCAGCAATTTAGGTTCGCTTTAGTGAGTTAACCTTAAAGTTGGCATCAGATCCACAGTTCCAAACTACCAAAAGGAGACAAACATGAACACTGCAGACTCCCAAAAACATGTATTAATAACCAGACATTTATTTTGACTCAGTGGTAGAGTGTCCGTCTTAAGTTCGGAGGGTCCCGGGTTCGAACCCTAATCTGGCTGCTACATTTTCTCCTTCTCCTAGCCTGTAACAGTAATTTTCCAGAGGTCCCAACTTCAATCCGTACTTACAGTGGAGGCATTGAAATAAATTTAATTGATCTTGTAATGCAAAATAACTTTTCCCAATAGAGCTATGTGTTATCAACACCAACCCCTGTGCTTAGTGCCTTAAGCAATGTCATTCGGGACAAAGGGCCTCGTCACAATCGTTTCGTTTTGTAAACACTTGAAGCATTTTCATATATATCTCAATGTTTACCCTATCAATCATGATTAGCCTGAGACACACTTGATATGTCTCTTTAACCTATAATAACTCATAACCTGCGGCAGCCAGATTATGAGTCGTATGGTAAACACTAAATAGACAAGTGTTCAAAACGTGAATGTAGTTACGTGGCCCTGTGGTCGGGGTAGTTAATTACCAGACCAGTCAATTAAAAAAAAGTAATTACACTGTACTGTACAGAACTACAAATATTCCTACATCGAACAATGTCGCGGACAAGCATTTATATAGACAATGGTTGTGGAGATGAAGTATTTAAATGACTGTGTGCGTAAACTGTAAAACGAAAGTAGGTCTAGCTCAGCAAGCGGACACTGCTATTTCACAATGACTGTTCGTTTTATTTGATACGATAGCTATGAATTAAATAAGTGTTACCTTTCGTTGTATTCTAGCACATTGGTGTCTCAACAAATACGGAAAAAATCCAGTCATATTCGATAATCTTCTATTTTTATTATCGTCAAGTTTCTGTCGTTTACAGGTGAACATATGTTCCGGGTCACGTTCTGAAAGCATGCGCTTCCGGTTACGTCATCAAATTCATTTCCGCGAATATATCTGGGAATCTAATTTTCCTTTTAAAATGAAATGAAATGAAAGAAATAAAGATTATCTAAATAAAAGAAAAGCTATCAGTTTTGAGTAGAAAATTAAATTCCCTTTGTCAATAATTATTTCAATTTGCTCACCTAAATCTTAACCAATCAAAATAAAAATGATTTAAAATTTACTTTACGTTTCTTTGATAATCCTAAAATTTATAATCACAATATCATTTAGAAGCTTTGCAGTACTAACTGTTTCAAACGCACAAATGCTTTGATTTGAACAAAGATGGCGACCTGAAGCTGCCAGGCGGTTTGGATTGGAATTAAATTGCGTATATTTCGGCAAGTAAGCATCGTACAATGTTCCCGTGTGGTCAGATCATCTAGTTTTTTCAATACGTATTCAGAACAGTTGTTGTTTAGTCGCTACGGTTATTAACATAAAAATTCGGATTATTATATAAATATTATTTAATTAATTATTACAAGCTAACCGGTAATAAGTATTTATATATTAAAGTATTTAAAAGGTAAAAGTTGTAGTAATCCAGACGATTCTGCCTTGATACATTTATTATGAGGTGTTTACAAAAGAATACGATAGTAACATGGCCCTATGGTCATGATCAGGGTCAGCTGAGGGAGTCAGATCAGACCTGCAGACCAGTCAATTTTAAAGAAAGATGCACTGTACATGAGAAGTACAAATATTCTTAATAGAAAAATCTCGCGGATAAGTAATTAGATCGACTATGGTTGAGAAGATGAATTATTTAATATGACCATATCCGTAAACTGGAAAACGAAAGTAGGTATAGCCCAACTACATGTAGGTGAAGCAAATACTGCCATTTTCGCAATAACTGTTCGTTTTACTTGATACGATAGCTATGAACAAAACAGTGTTACCTTCCGTTGTATTTTAGCACATTGGTGTCTCAAAAAATGCGAAAATAATCCGGTAATGTTTAAGATCTTCTGTTTTTATTATCGTCATGTTTTCCGGGTCACGTTCTAATAGCATGTGAGCTTCCGGTTACGTCATCAAATTCATTTCCCGCGAATTTATTGGGAAATCTAAATCGACACTTAAAATGAAATGAAGTGAAAGAAATAAAAAATGTCTGAATAAAAATATTGTGATCAGTATTGAGTGCAACATTAAAGTTCCATCGTAAATAATTGCTACGATTCGCTAACCTAAAGCAAAAGTAATTGAAATTAAATTATTTTAAAATTCATCTTTCGTTTTTATTATAATCTTAAAATTTGCATCACAAGATCGTTTAGAAGCTTTGCAGTACTGACTCTTTCAAACGCACAGATGCTTTGATTTGAACAAAGATGGCGACCAGAAGCCGTGAGGCGGTTTGGATTGGAATTAAATTCCGTATATTTCGGCAAGTAAACATCTTACAATGTTCCCGTGTGGTCAGATCATCTAATTTTGTCATTATGTATTCAGAACAGTTGTTGTTTAGTCGCTACGGTCATTAACATAAAAATTCGGATTATTATATAAATACTTATTTAACAAGCTTACCGGTTATAAGTATTTACAGTAAAACCTCGTTATAATGCCACCCGTTATACCGCCAAACTCGCTTATCGCCATGAATTTATTCAGAACGGATTTCCTTCCATGCTAATGCACCCGTTTTACCGCCAAACTCGCCTACCGCCATCCGCCATCATATTTCCGAAACAAACAGTTAAATTAACATTATCTTGACCACGTTAATATCGCCAAATTTAGTCTAGAATGACGTGTGTGTTTAGATGTTATTGTGACGTGACTGACTGGTAGGCTAATTAGCTGTACGCCTGTGAGCACGTGTATGTACACACATGACCATGGCTAATCCTTTGTGTTTTTTCTACAGGTAAGTTTACAGGTAAGGTATCATAAATAAAGCTCACTTCTGTGATTTGTACTTACTATTATATACTACTATAGGAAGAAGCAGAAATTGAAATGAAGCGAAAGAAATAGAAAACGTCTAAATAAAAGCATCGTGATAAGTATTGAGTACAATGTTAAAGTTCATTGTAAATATTTGCTACTATTTGCTAACCTAAAGCATAAGTAATTTAAATCAAATTATTTTAAAATCCATATTTCGTTTCTATTATAATCTTAAAATTTGTATCACAAGATCATTTAAAAGCTTTGCCGTACTTACATGTACTCTTCCAAACGCACAGATGCTTTGATTTTAACAAAGATGGCGACCTGAAGCTGCGAGGCGGTTTGGATTGGAATTAAATTGCGTATATTTCGGCAAGTAAACATCGTACAATGCTCCCGTATGGTCCGATCATCTAATTTTGTCATTATGTATTCAGAACAGTTGTTGTTTAGTCGCTACGGTCATTAACATAAAAATTCGGATTATTATATAAATACTTATTTAATTATTCTTAACACCTCATGTAAACACTTTCATTCAAAAACGTAAACAAATAGAACATTCATATTTTAGTATATGATAGAGACATGGGAGCTGCAGTTCATCTTAACATTTTGGTGATCATAATTTCAAAGGTCAAGGTCACAGATCTAAATATAGAACTTTAATTTGAACGACTATAACTTCGTAAACAATCGTTCTATTACATTCGTGTTCAGTGTATCATGTAGATCATGGTCGGGGCTAGCTTTTGTCCATTACATGTTTTCAGAGAATGTGTCAAGGTCAAGGCCTCGCTACAAGGTCAAAATTAGGTCAAAAGCGAAAGTCTCTTCTTGAGATATTCTTTCATATCGTAATAAAGATCATGATCCATTGAGTTGATGAGTGCAATTTTTTTTATTATCGGATGAAAAATGACTGAGATATGGCGCTTTGAAAATTTCAAAGTTTTTCCCGCCAAAATTCAAAAATCGGGCAAAAATGCACGTAAAATGTTTTAGCTCCTTCATTTATATACATACAGACTTAATATTTGGCACAACAATAGCATATACAAATGACTAAAAAAATTATCACTTTTCATTGATCTTGACCTTCATTCAAGGTCAAATAATCGAGAAAAAAACTAGATTAAAAAGAAATTCTTTTGAATCAGGTTCTTTGTCCGTTCGTTTTTTTCCTTGAACAATCAGTGCATGTTGTAGGTGATGGTCGGGACTTACTTTTCTCTGTTACATGTTATCAGAAAATATGTCAAGGTCAAGGTCTAAGTATGAGGTCAAATCAAGGTCAAAAATTGAAAAACCAAAATGAGTAAATTTTTAATTGCTTTGCAAAGGACATGATTAATTAGGTCGAACTGTGTTAATTTTATGGTCGTGCAATGAAAATTGGCGTAGACATAACACTTTGAAAAATGTTCGTTTTCCCGTCAAAATTCTTGTCCCAAATATACACTTAATTTCCCTGTACTCCTATATCTTTACATACACAGATTTGAATTTTGGCACAGTGATAGCTTGTATGGAGGGCTACAATTTTGATTATTTTTTATTGACATTGACCTTCGTTCAAGGTCACAGAAGTCAAATGATCAAAAATCGAAAATTTCAAATTCTCTTAAAAACAGTTTATTTTGATCATATATGAAAGAAAACGTTCTCTTGAAAATTTTTGCAACGTTTCAAGGTCATATCATCAAATATACTTCAGAAAGAGCACTTTGGAAAACATTTTATCGCCAAAATTAAATATTATCCTACAATTACACTTGAGATGTCTTTCTTCCAATACTCTAACACCTACAGACTTGATAATTAGCACATCTATATCATGAATGACCGGCTAAAAGAGGCGTGCAAATCTTTGACCTTGACTTTCGATGTTCAAGGTCACAGACACGGTTGAAAATCTAATGATTGCTTAAAGAAGGGAAGCGAAGAGAAAACGTAGGTAAAACGTATAAAAGCGCTCGTCAGAACGAGAACATGGTCTGCGATCATTTTCTAGTTGGAAATCCCGTGTTTTGATCTTGATCAAATCTAGTTTAAGTTATATTTGCAATATTTTCTTACTTTTTAACTGCTTTTCCCAAAAACGGTTCAAACTACAGTACAGGTGGACTAAATCCTGTCGTTCTTGAAAAAGAAAAAGTATTTTCAAGTTTTTTTGCTTTGTTTCCTTACTAAGCTCCCTTATCCTCCAGCCACCAAGTGCCACATCCTTCATTTGTACAACATCAGATCTAGACCTCATTTGCAAAATATGCTCCACACCAAATTTCATCCATTCAATCCATTCAGTTGTTCAGGAAAAGAAATAATTCAAAAGGTATACCTCAATTTCTTCTATTGGGGCCCACCCCTCTGGCCTCAGGGGAACTCCATTCAGTTGTTCAGGAGAAGTAGGGATTTAAAATAAATGTTAATTGGCCAGGTGAATGAAAAGATTGTTAATAATAATTCCCAGTTTCAAACTCATATGAGATCTTGTTCATGTATGAATGAATACAAAGTTTCATAAATTGTTTGAAATTTATTCCAGTTATTGTGTTCACAAGGTAATGTTGACAGATGGACAGACGTCGGACGCCACAGCAGGACGCAAGCTCACCTTGGTCCTTTGGACCGGGTGCGCTAAACATAGATTATAATCTGTTGTGTTGGTCAATCTTTTTATTTTACATCAGTTCTTTTATGCCAAAAAAGTTTCAAACAGATTGGAAGGCAGTAACGAAATGGCACCATATACATATTAGAATTCAAGTATTGAGATTGAGTAAGCGTGATTTTCTTTTTACCATTTCGCAGCCGAAATCAAACCAATCAGCATCTTACTTGATGTCGCAGTAAATACGATATGCATGTAGAAATGAAACTTTCAACACGAAATACATAGGGAGCGTATACACCGTCGTTCACACAAAATGTAACCCCGTGCTTCACATTACATTTTGAAAATTAACCATCAAATATGATATTACCAGAACTCCCATTGTCATAAAATTGTAACATGTGATAAAGGGTCATTTAAACTATCGTTAGAAAGTACTTGCAGTTCTGAAGACAGTCACATTTGAGAGATAAAGCGATATAAACACTTGCAGTCGACAAAATGTTGCGAAAAGGTAAACATTGCACGGGTAATCTCAAAATATACTTGTAAGGTAGTTTCATCAGGTAAGTGTTTAAACACTTTCATAATACCTTCGCACAACCCGTCGACGGATTTATATGCCACAATCTAGCTTACGTAAAAAGAAGTGACTAGTTAACATATACCGTGCCGCAGAAATCCACACTTCGAAATCGTAACCCCGTGTCACACTTAGCATCATCCTCACCTGTGGGGTTTATCAGGGTGATATTAAGGCTGATACAAATCGTCAATACCTAGCCGTACTATCCCCTTCTCTCAACTTTGACCTTCTTCCGCTGGAGCTAGTCGTTTGTAGTTTCGTATTTCAGGGGAGAAATCATTTTATATCCAACTGCGCTATCTATCGATAAAAAAAAAAAACCCATTCCTCTTCAAACAAAGACTACGCGTGAACTGATGATATCGACTTACATCATATAGCCTTGATGAGGGCATGGTTTGTTGCATACCAATATTTATTTCGGTTATAATACATCTCTGCTTCTAGTAATAGAAGTTTAAAATGCAATTCATACATGATGTGAAATAAATGCTGAAAATTTAAATTTTTTACTAGCCAAAACAGCAATGGATACGTTGCAAATCTAATTCGGAAGATACCACTATTTGTGATTTTCGGATCATTTGTCCGAACTTGTCCATGAAAGATTAGTAACTCCCAGGCAAGATTCATAGAGTAAATTTTCAACATCGTGGGTATATGAATGAGCCAACTTAAGTTAATTATTCTATAGGCAAACCTTTGAGATACGAATTTGTTTTGTTTGTAGGGAAAACGAAACTCACTGAATTCCAATAATAATGTATTTGATTTCAAAAACTTGAAAATGTATTCCCTATAGTATAAACGCTATTCTTGACGAAATTCAAGCTCAATTTTCGGAATATTCTTTAAGTGTTTGCAAACCAAACGCGTCAACTCACAAGCAATTATCGGCGCGTGCCGATTAGAACGCCAGAAATCAGACACCTGTGGTGCAGTGACAGGTGTGACGAGCTTGTAGACCGTAATTTCACACCGGTAATTGTTTAGCGGTATACTAACCCACTCAAACTTGAGAATTCGTAATTCTCCGAACATGTTTGTGAATTTTTTAAGTCCTGTTTTAAGAGAAGACAGGATTTGCGACACAGGTATGGAAAGTAAAATCACAAGGATCTCAATCACTCCACGATAATTACGCAATTACAAAAAGTTTTTTTTTTTTTAAATCGTACACTTTAATCATTGCGAGTTTAATAAGTTTTAGTATTAATTATGATTAGTCACGATGAACTAAATTGTATATTTTTTATCATAAAAAAACGGAGCTAAAATTATGGTTTTAATAAATACCTATGATATGTACCTACATGTAAACTATCAATAATATTATAATTGTTGCGAAGCACTTTTATATAATTTCACTGATAACGATCGTATATACATGTAGATATATCTTTCTCAAGCATTTAATAGTCGGTAATCCATGAGACAATGACATGTTCAAATAAGGGATAAAATCTGGTGTGTATAAGTACGTTGTAGGCTCCAACACTGGTTTCCATAGGGAGAGATATAGTCTATAGTAGATCATGATCAATCTCTATATTAATTCCTGAGTTAAGTGTCCTTCACGACAGGTACAAATCGCGTACTTCGATGTGCAATATCTCGGCTCTCGGCGAACAGATTTTGATGCGGTTTGCGACATTCTTCTTTGGTGGTTACATAGAATGACATATTTGAATATCGTTTTTCGTTCCGGGTACACTTTAATAACGCTAGTGGAGAAAAAATTACCGAAACTAGAGACGTGATATACACGTCTCTGCCGAAACTGAGAAATATTGCGGTTTAATTATATTGGCATTATATTCGGGGAATGGGCCAAAATATATGTTCTTAATTGCACAACTATATCATACGTAAAATATTAGGGGTTTATAAATGACCGAGAAATATCTCAACTTATTTTTATTCATTCGTGTTTCGCGGTCCGATTGCCGTCTGAGTTGAATATCAATTTAACAGTTCTATATTTTAATGAAAAACGCATGTGTTATAATTCCAACATCCTCATTCTGCAAATTCTACATGAACTTGTATAATACAAAATCAGAATCAATAATAATGATTTGATATATTTTCCATGGTTACACATATTACACAATATGCAAGAAATAATGAGTGCGGGATACAGTAAAATGTGATGATTGCCAGTTGTATGTGGTCATATAATTTACAATCCTTAATATATAATACAAATTAACGAAAGATGGACAGCATTGATATAATTACTTTACATATAACAAGAGCTATCTAAGTATATCATATTGAAAATAAATATTAAAGTAAGGTTACAGATGTTTAACGTTTCTGAGCGGCAATATCGAATGGATAAGTGAGTGGAGTATACAATAGTGTAGTCAGGGGATAGACGGCTATAATGTTGGTAAACTGATATGAGTGAAAACGCTGTGATCTAGAACGTGCTGTAAAACACAATTTCAAGTACTTCCCTAAATTACAAAGCTCTTTTCTGTTACGTACTTTGAAGGTTTAAATATAAAGTATGATGTATTATTTTGTATCGGATAAGAAGACTGAGCTCATATATACATACCAAATTAATGTCTGGTATCATATTGATTAATGTCTGGTATCATATATACATACCAAATTAATGTCTGGTATCATATAAATTAATGTCTGGTATCATATAAATTAATGTCTGGTATCATATTCAAATACCTAATTAATGTCTGGTATCTTATAAATTAATGTCTGGTATCATATTAATTAATGTCTGGTATCATATTCAAATACCTAATTAATGTCTGGTATCATATTGATTAATGTATGTTAACATATTGATTAATTTCTGGTATCATATATACATACCTAATTAATGTTAGGTATCAATATAAGTCACCCGCTAAATAAGTATACAAATATCTTCTTTTTTTTTAACAAACTGTAGTTAACCGAAAAATATGAAACATCTTATTTTATAACTCATGTATGTTGTTTTACTTTATATGTTTTTATCTTACTCTTCCTTTCCTACCTTTGACCTATGCTTTTATCATACTGATATTTTACGTTTTTTTGTAACTTACATCAAAAAGTATATAAACTTGTTTATTACTTTGAAACTGAAATCTTTTACTTTTTAAAACATTTTTGTACACAGTTTGGACACAACTATTCCCAAATTTAACAACTCTGTACTTAGACACGTTAATTGAGCTATAAAGCGGCTTGTCAAACAAGATTTACGTTCACAACATTTTTTGGTTATTTGTCCACTTTCCCCACTCTGTTAGATTCTCATAATCCCTTTTGTGTTGTCACTTAAGAAATCTGGTCCTGTCCTAAACATATTTTCTACCCTTTGTTACCAAATTATCGGCGTGTCAGAGTCAATTAAGGCTCAGGTAGTGTTACGTAATCTTTCGGCCAGATTGGTGTTTTTCTCTCAGTTCTTTGTCCGAACCCACGCTAAGATTCGACCAATCAGCAATAAGGTCCGACTGGACATACATTTTTTTATGAGGCCTCTCAAAGGTAAATCCAATACCTCACTTTAGTAAATACTGCGAATAACCCTCCTGGAACCTCACCGATATTGGGGGCACCTGAGTATGTAGTGTGTCGCGTGTCCAGCTAGTCACTTGAAGCTGCGACCACAATAAAGACCACATCAAACTTACCAGGCTGTCTCCATTATAATTTACAGGTGAGCAATTGTTTTTATTTTTATTAAGTTGTATTTTTGTATTTTGATTTTGTAAACTGACTTTATTCATATTCATGTGTATGAGATTATTGTTTATTAGTATTATAGACTTTTCATGCTCACAATGCATTTTTACCCACTTACTTTAAGTCACACGTAAGATAAAGAATTTGTAATTTTCCCACTTGTAATCTGTTCGACCTTCAGATTTTTTTTTAACTACGGTAGAGTTCTGTTAAGTTTTGATAGGTAGAATTTTATTTAATACCCTACAAAATAATCATATTTTGGACAAAAACATTATATTTTTCTGTAACAAAGGTCTTACACCTTTGAGAAACTATGTTTGGAAAGGATTGTAAAGATTCAAGCTAAATAGATCATTAACTAAAGCTTTAACAATTTATTTACATTAAATTTATTATTATCAAAGATTTCGGTATTGTTACCGCACTTGTTCGCACCAAATTAATCAAATTACTAGAATAGAGTTGCGTCCCCTGATGAATTCATAACATCCGCCAAACGACGGCAAACACATGTTTGTATGATTTTAAATAACAGCTACATCATCACGATCTCAAGATGCAAATCCATCTGTCTAGAATTACTCAATCTAGAGTAAGTAAATTTTTGATTCTATGCATCTAATTATTACAATGTTACTAAAATTATACTCATAAATAACTGATAATGTATTTTTCCAAAACCATGCTTTTAGAATAGTGCGTGAAAACATTCTTATCACTTTATATGACTGAGAATTATTTATCTTGTACTTTGAAATAACTGCTAATGTGTCATGCTCATTGTAAATGTAAAGTAGACATATTGGTTCAAATAATTGATAAAACAGATGTTTATTTGTCCTTTTATAAGTCAGCAATTGTAATCACCCCTCTAGGAACTTTCATTAACCTTTTTTTTTATAAACCGGAAGTTCACTTCAAAACCGGAAGTTGCCGATGTGAACAAAAAGTGGGCGTTTCCCATGTAAACAAATACACGTGTTATCTTCCTTTTTTCTTTGTAGCTGGTCTAGATTGAAAATGTTTTCAATGTCTTATTTTTATCTTGAACCAGAACAGCACTATATCAAATTCATGTAATAAGCCTTCCTACCTCATTCAGATTGAATTTATTTGTTATATTTTTATGTTGTCATGCTCGGTTAATTGTTAAAATGTTTCTTTGGTAAAGTCTTTATGCATAGAAAAACTTAACACATTATGTCATGTTTATGCTGTGTCCTCGCTGCACGAGTTGTTCCTAAGTCATCGACCCCTCACTGCCAAGCAAGAGTAGCTCTACTTAGTTAATTCTCCCCAGTTTTAACTTAGCTAATTTTCCCCAAATTAGTTTGTTATTTTTCTACATTAGGATTTTCATTGTATGATAATTAAATCCAATGTGTGGTTTAATTCGCGATTGATATTGTATATCAATAACAAGAGTTTCCTATGTAGCATAATTTTATTTGTTTCTACATTAGATTTTTCTTGTATTGTAATTAAATCCATTGTGTGGTTTAATTCGCGATTGATATTGTATATCAATAACAAGAATTTATATGTAATATTGTTTGTATGTTATGACTTGAAGCTGCGACCACAATAAAGACCACATCAAACTTACCAGGCTGTCTCCATTATAATTTACAGGTTACCCAAACACAACAACCGACACAAAACCACGTCATAAATTGATGAAGAGTCCTCAAGGTCCTCGATGACAGGAAAAGGCAAGGTAACTGTACCAGTAAACTACAACACCAAGACTCGTGCAGCAGCCAAGGAACAAGCCAACAGACCACCACCACCTCCACCACCAACAACACAACAGCCTGGACAACAGCCACTGGAACAACAACCACAGCAACCAGAACAACCACAGCAACCTGAACAACATATCATATATACTCGTATCAAAGTTTCAGGCAAACTTCATCAGCCAGATTCAAGGGGTTAAAGAAGAAGTGTCACTCATTACATCGAAACAGAACAAGCCTCACACAAAACTACAGACCTCCTACCAACCTCCTCAGCAACAGCAACAGTTTCATCAACAGCCCCAAATGTTTCAACAATATTACAAGCAGCCATTCCAGACTCAGCAGCCAGACTCAGCAGCCATTCCACACTCAGCAGCCATTCCACACTCAGCAGCCATTCCAGACCCAGCAACCATTCCAGACTCAGCAACCATTCCAGACCTAGCAACCATTCCAGACTCAGTAACCATTCCAGACTGACAGCAGCCATTCAAGACTCAGCAGCCAGATTCAGCAACCATTCCAGACCCAGCAGCCTTTCCAGCCTCCACCAACCTTCCAGCCACCACCTCATCAACAGAACAGAAGACCATGCCAGGGATGTGGTAAGTCATGCCAAGGGCGCTATTTATGTCCAGCTTACAATACACAATGTTCTTTTTGTAAACTTTGGCATCATAATTCTGATGCATGCCGGCGAAAAAAATTTAACCAACCTCCCACTACAAACACATACCCATCTAACTCTTCTTCTGCCCCAGCACAATACCCAAATAGACATTAGGGGTACGTGCCTATCCCTGGCAGCAAGGATAGGCACAACCAGACTAGCATGACTCAACAAGTCACAGGACCCATCTTTAACACCACCCTCTCTAAACCCCAAACACCCACTCATTCTCCCGAACCAAACTTACCAAACCCAGTAGAGATAGTTAATCTTGTCACTCCTGTTGATAAAAACACAGTTAGTGTAGAGTTGTACGAATCACCAGTAAAAACGCTGGTTGATACTGGAGCTACAATCTCCTGTGTCACATTATCTTTATTGACTATATTAAAGGTAGACACATGTACACAGATTAAACAGTGTTCTGCTGTAACCGCAGTGGTTGCAGGAGGCGAGTCCCATCGCAGTCTAGGTAAGGTAACCATCCCTGTCAAAATTGGTGAGTGTATTTTCACGGCTGACTTCCATGTTTTTGAAAACTTCCACATTCCATTGATTTTAGGCTTAGACTTTTTGAATGCACATGAGGCAGTTATTGACATTAAAAACAAAACTTTATTTTTGAAAGAACTTGACACAAACAAAATTCTGTCTATCCACACAGAAGTATCTTTGGCTAGGACATCTGCTCGCAACATTCTACCCCCACTGTCAGTCAACAATATTACAGTCAGAGTACCAGACCTACCACCAAAATCACACATACTTTTCGAACCACTACCTCTATTACCATCTTTAGGTCTTGTCGGTGCCAAATGTGTCTCAATCATTCAGCCAGACCAAACATGTGTTGTCCAAGTCATGAATCCGTCAGAAAAACAAGTTGTTCTCTTTTCTGGCAAAGTAATAGGTTCAGTATCGGTAGTTGATCAAAACACTGTCATGTCTCTTGACACACCCTTACATACAAAACCTACATCCTCACAGTCCTCAAGTACACAAACATCTGCTCACATTACCTTTGACTTGGACAACTCAGATCTTTCAGGAAACCAAAAACAGCTCCTTCAAGCATTTCTTAAACAAAACAGAAATGTGTTTGCCACTGATCTTTCTGAGTTAGGCCATACATCTCAGCAAACACATAGAATTGAAACCGGTGATGCTCTTCCCCTCAGGCAACGATTTTATCGTCAAAACCCTGAGGTCAAGGCTGAAACTGAAAAACAGGTAAAAGAAATGCTTGAAAATGACATTATAACAGAATCCACATCAATGTGGCAGAGCCCAGTTGTTATGGTGAAAAAGAAAAATGGTCAGTTACGTTTTGCTGTAGATTACAGAAAACTTAACGCTGTTACCAAACAATGTACCTTCCCACTTCCCCGTCTCGAAGATGTATTTGACTCCATTGGAGAATCGAAAGCACAATACTTTTCGACACTTGACCTTGCCTCTGGTTTCTGGCAAATCCCCATGGACCCAGAAACTGCTCACAAATCAGCATTTGTGACCCCAGCTGGAGTTTATCAGTGGAAAAGAATGCCGTTTGGACTTGTAAATGCCCCGGCAAGTTTCCAATCTCTTATGTGTAAAGTTTTGAATGGTTTGAATTGGAAAACCTGTCTGGTATACGTTGATGATATTCTTGTTTTCTCACGTACATTTGAGACTCATCTGAAAAACTTACAAGAGATCTTTGATAGGCTTAGGCAGGCACAGTTAACACTCAAACCTAGCAAGTGTTCATTTGCCCAACACAAGGTACATTACCTAGGTCATGTGATCTCTAAAGATGGAGTTCAAGTTGATACATCTAAAACAGACGCTGTTGATTCATATCCTGTCCCAAAAACTCAAAAACAGGTAAGATCTTTCTTAGGCCTCTGCAATTACTATAGAAAGTTTGTCAGAAACTATAGTAAAATAGCATCACCATTAAACAAACTCCTCCAAAAAGATGTGAAGTTTGAATGGTCACAACCCTGTCAAAAGTCATTTGACCAACTCAAACAAGCTTTGACATCCCCACCAGTGCTTGCATACCCAGATCACTCCAAACCATTCATTTTGACAACAGACGCATCAGGTGAAGCCATTGGGTATGTATTGGGTCAGTTAGACTCAAACAATTTTGAACGTGTTATTGCCTATGGTGGTCGCTCCCTTAATCAACACGAACGTAAGTACTCCATTTCAGAAAGAGAAGGTCTTGCCATTGTTGAAGGTATAAAAACATACCACGTGTACCTAGCGTCAAAGCGTTTTAAAGTATATACTGATCACAGTGCTCTAAAATGGATGAAAGATATAAAGCCAGAGTCTACCGGTAGGTTAGCTAGATGGTCAGTACTCTTACAAGGCTACGATTTTGAGATCTTGTACAAAGCAGGTAAGACAAATGACGTGGCAGATGCTCTGTCCAGACGGCCATACTCCCCAGTTCAAGATACCAATACAAAAGATGAACTAGAAGAAGTAGTCCCCCATCCAGAAGTCTTGTCTGTAGGTCTAGAATTAGAGTCCTCACTTCAACAGGTCACTTTCCTATACAGTGTTCAGACCCCAAGTGCACCTGTCACAGAAATCTCAGAGTCTGTTACTCCTGAACCAGTTGGTAAACTTCAGTCCGAATGTCCAGACTTCAGGGATATCTACAAATACTTGACTACAGGAGAGCTACCAGCATCAAAACAACAAGCTGTCAGAATATTATCTTTGTCCAGTCAGTATGATATACTAGATGATACTCTATATCACTTGTACATACCCAACCCAACCAAACCATACCTACAAACTTCGAAGATGCAATACGCATAAAGAGATAAAATCTCTAATACATGCAAACCGACTAAAGCTGTATACAAACCCAGACAACCGGCCTAGTCTAAATCCACCAACATGCCCACCTAACATTGCCAATGTACCTCTAGGCAATCAAAACAATCCTCCTCAACCAAACCAACCCAACCAACCAAACCAACCCCATCCCAACCAACCCAAACCCAACCAACCCCAACCCAACCAACCAAACCAACCCCATCCCAACCAACCCCAACCCAACCAACCAAACCAACCCCATCCCAACCAACCCCAACCCAACCAACCAAACCAACCCCATCCCAACCAACCTCAACCCAACCAACCCCAACCCAACCAACCAAACCAACCCCATCCCAACCAACCCCAACCCAACCAACCAAACCAACCAAACCCAACTGCTGATAACACAGCCCAACCAAACCAACCAAACCCAACTGCTGATAACACAGCCCAACCAAACCAACCCCAACCCAACCAACCCAACCCTACTAAACCAATTCAACCAAATCAAACCAATCCTTCTCCTCCGGATGACCAGCAGTCGTATCCAATTGAAAGACTTCTTAAGTATAAGTTTCGCAATGGAGTTAAAGAATTCCGTGTAAAATGGCTGGGTCATTCTGTCCGAACCTGGGAGCCAGTAGAAAACCTACCTCCAGCAATGGTTCGTGAATTTCATATCACTAAAACGCAAACAGGGAAAGCTCGTAAAAAGGGTAAACAGTCTAAACTGACATGTTTCTCACGGCAATAAACATTCGCAGGGAACGTTAATTCTTAGATATCTTTTACCGGTATTTCTTTTCTCTATTTTCTCCTACTTTTTCTCTCCATGCATACTGAATGATAAGATTTAAATAGATATAATTCTGTTTATTTAGTGCTTTGAGGTGATTGCAACATCTCATAACGGCATACAGTTGCTAATATTATCCTATCTGTCTACTTCCTATTGGGTATCTTTGGACTTCCTCCTATGTGGAGCTTCCTTGCTGTGATGACCCTCCTGATCCTCCCCTTTGCGGCCTGTGATAATGACCCCGGACTAGTTCAAAGATTGAACTATGGAATTGTATTCAACCCCACAGCAAAATTACATCTTGGTCAAGAATATTGGTCGCACACATTTGAAATACCACTCCCGTCTAGGATATACCTCCCAGGAGATCTCCAGTGTAGAAATCAACAATGTGAACCAGCAAACGTGGTATTGAAAACATTGGAAGCTCTAAGAATGCAATGTATGGCTAGCATTAATTCCACAGTCACCAAAATCCATCGCCTCATCCCTCATTCTTACTTTCCAAATACAGTTAAATTTGGTTCTAGGAGATCCAAACGAGGTTTTTTTGACTTCATCGGTGATATCTCGAAATCATTGTTTGGAACAGCGACATCAAGCGATGTTGACAACTTAAAACAACACATGAAAACATTGAACAATAACAATATCAAACTAGCCAAAGCCATGACCCAGGAAGCTCATCAGTTAACATCATTTGTAACTACAGTCAATGAACGGTTTGACAATGTCATCAAGGCAGTATGTAATAATCATGACGAATCTGTGACATTAGCTCAACAATTTTCTAGTGCCATGGATGGAATGCAACATGAATATATATTGCTTGAAAATAGGATGTTAAAGCAAATTAACTCAAGTGCAGTTTTAGAAAAACATCTACAACATGTTCAATTAGCAATTCATGATTTTGCTAAAGGCAAGTTATCTCCCTTTATTTTGTCACCTCACACAATTAGATCTACACTCAAACAAGTCCAGAACATACTATCCACAAAATATCCAGGAACACACATTATCCATTTTGATCCTTTACATTATTATTCATTTGCAGAATTTTTGTATGCTAGGCACAGTTCTAACTTGTACATCATGTTGAAGGTTCCTATATCATCTTTTGTCCAACCTTTATCACTATACAAGGTATATTCCTATCCAGTGCCCATCAATACCACATCCACTCATGCCACACAATTATTAGACACTCCAGATTATTTTGTACATACCAGTGATAATCAACATTTTTCAGTTCTTTCACATACCCAACTTAGCCAGTGTAGAGGACAAGATATTATGTACTGTCCTTTTCATGTAGCTTTAAATTCTGTAGCATCTGGTTCATGTTACTCCTCAATTTTTTATAATCAAAAGTCTCAAGTAAAATCTTTTTGCGATTTTCGTTTTGTACCAAATGCACTGAAACCTGGCATTATTGAACTTTCACCATCGAATTTAATGTTGTACCGAACCAAAATGTTAGCACTAGACTGCCCGTCTAGCCAGAAAATGATAAAAGGTTGCAATTTTTGTGTATTGCGTGTACCATCGAGATGTTCAGTCACTTCAGATACTTTGTATCTTCCATCAAGGCTTGGTCAAGGTCAAAATGACACTGGAGACATTTCAATTTTACATCCAGTCAATTTAGCATTGATTCAACATTTTTTCGACCCCGAAAATCACGCCTCCATATTTGGAGACACTAGTTATGGAAAGGCTGTACATATTAAAATCCCAAATATTGAGATTTATAATCACTCATTCTCTCAAACTCTAGCAAATGACAAGCAGTACCATCTAAGTCTTAAACATATTGCTAAGAAAACAAAACAAGGAGAAAAGGTATTTCAAACATTATCAGAATCTATGATAGATGGTCAGCTAGAATTTACCTCTGGCAATTGGCTAGACACTAGCGGAATAATGGCTTTAGTTGCCACAGCTTCGGCATGGTTAGCAATTGGATTATTTATTTGGTTATTAAGAAAGTTCCGACACCTTTCAACAACTGTTTTATTAGCACAAACATCCTCTGCACTAACCATCCCACCAAATGTACCAAGTTTCCACTACAAGGCACTGCCTGACTTAACAACCTTACCCACAATCACTGACCATGTCTACAACTCCTTGCAGACTCCTTGGCCTTATGTTACCTTATCCTTATTAACAACAGCATTCATCCTGTTCTCCACTTACATGTTCTGGAGAAAATTAAAATCTGCTCACAAAACCTCTATTTTCCTAGAACTTACCACTGGTCATGATTGTATGCTGATACAAGTGGCTTCCCTCCCATTATGTCCCAATAACTGGACAATCATTCCACCCACTAATGTTACTAGTATCTCACTCAGAGGTCGAGTCTTAAGGTCTCTTCATATTGAGTGGGATCACTTTTCTATAGTAAATAATCACACTAAACAAACAATTTACCCTAACAATACCATTAATATTTCCCCCTTCCAAAGCTGGCGCATCACAAAAATACTCAGGCACCCATATGCTGCCTATTTTGTATTAACCCATCAAGGGTATTTCCAAGTTTTGCACTAAGTTTGCATATTGTATGGACATGAATTACCCAGGCATGACTTACTTCGCCATATTGTTTATATATATTGTTTGAGCACATTACTTTTTCATTTCTTCCATATGTGATGTTTGTAAGAGTTGGACATTATATGAACCACTGTATCTTACAATTCAAGTAATTTTTCATCTCATAACTTTAATTTGTCTATATAAAGGCAAATAAGATGTGATCTTTCCATTATGTCATTCAAATACTTCTTTTTTTCAACCACCGGCCGGAATTGTTTAAAATGTATACAATATGTATATGTGTATATAGCAAATATCACTAAATTTGTCAACCATTGTTTTTATATGTACCCAATTGTCTATAACATTTGTTTGATGTGAATTATCTCCCTTTATATTGTTGTACAAATACCTACCACTACTTTTAATCTTTGAGGACAAAGATTTTTCCCAACCAGGAGGGATATATCATACTGATATTTTACGTTTTTTTGTAACTTACATCAAAAAGTATATAAACTTGTTTATTACTTTGAAACTGAAATCTTTTACTTTTTAAAACATTTTTGTACACAGTTTGGACACAACTATTCCCAAATTTAACAACTCTGTACTTAGACACGTTAATTGAGCTATAAAGCGGCTTGTCAAACAAGATTTACGTTCACAACATTTTTTGGTTATTTGTCCACTTTCCCCACTCTGTTAGATTCTCATAATCCCTTTTGTGTTGTCACTTAAGAAATCTGGTCCTGTCCTAAACATATTTTCTACCCTTTGTTACCAAATTATCGGCGTGTCAGAGTCAATTAAGGCTCAGGTAGTGTTACGTAATCTTTCGGCCAGATTGGTGTTTTTCTCTCAGTTCTTTGTCCGAACCCACGCTAAGATTCGACCAATCAGCAATAAGGTCCGACTGGACATACATTTTTTTATGAGGCCTCTCAAAGGTAAATCCAATACCTCACTTTAGTAAATACTGCGAATAACCCTCCTGGAACCTCACCGATATTGGGGGCACCTGAGTATGTAGTGTGTCGCGTGTCCAGCTAGTCACTTGAAGCTGCGACCACAATAAAGACCACATCAAACTTACCAGGCTGTCTCCATTATAATTTACAGGTGAGCAATTGTTTTTATTTTTATTATGTTGTATTTTTGTATTTTGATTTTGTAAACTGACTTTATTCATATTCATGTGTATGAGATTATTGTTTATTAGTATTATAGACTTTTCATGCTCACAATGCATTTTTACCCACTTACTTTAAGTCACACGTAAGATAAAGAATTTGTAATTTTCCCACTTGTAATCTGTTCGACCTTCAGATTTTTTTTTAACTACGGTAGAGTTCTGTTAAGTTTTGATAGGTAGAATTTTATTTAATACCCTACAAAATAATCATATTTTGGACAAAAACATTATATTTTTCTGTAACAAAGGTCTTACACCTTTGAGAAACTATGTTTGGAAAGGATTGTAAAGATTCAAGCTAAATAGATCATTAACTAAAGCTTTAACAATTTATTTACATTAAATTTATTATTATCAAAGATTTCGGTATTGTTACCGCACTTGTTCGCACCAAATTAATCAAATTACTAGAATAGAGTTGCGTCCCCTGATGAATTCATAACATCCGCCAAACGACGGCAAACACATGTTTGTATGATTTTAAATAACAGCTACATCATCACGATCTCAAGATGCAAATCCATCTGTCTAGAATTACTCAATCTAGAGTAAGTAAATTTTTGATTCTATGCATCTAATTATTACAATGTTACTAAAATTATACTCATAAATAACTGATAATGTATTTTTCCAAAACCATGCTTTTAGAATAGTGCGTGAAAACATTCTTATCACTTTATATGACTGAGAATTATTTATCTTGTACTTTGAAATAACTGCTAATGTGTCATGCTCATTGTAAATGTAAAGTAGACATATTGGTTCAAATAATTGATAAAACAGATGTTTATTTGTCCTTTTATAAGTCAGCAATTGTAATCACCCCTCTAGGAACTTTCATTAACCTTTTTTTTTATAAACCGGAAGTTCACTTCAAAACCGGAAGTTGCCGATGTGAACAAAAAGTGGGCGTTTCCCATGTAAACAAATACACGTGTTATCTTCCTTTTTTCTTTGTAGCTGGTCTAGATTGAAAATGTTTTCAATGTCTTATTTTTATCTTGAACCAGAACAGCACTATATCAAATTCATGTAATAAGCCTTCCTACCTCATTCAGATTGAATTTATTTGTTATATTTTTATGTTGTCATGCTCGGTTAATTGTTAAAATGTTTCTTTGGTAAAGTCTTTATGCATAGAAAAACTTAACACATTATGTCATGTTTATGCTGTGTCCTCGCTGCACGAGTTGTTCCTAAGTCATCGACCCCTCACTGCCAAGCAAGAGTAGCTCTACTTAGTTAATTCTCCCCAGTTTTAACTTAGCTAATTTTCCCCAAATTAGTTTGTTATTTTTCTACATTAGGATTTTCATTGTATGATAATTAAATCCAATGTGTGGTTTAATTCGCGATTGATATTGTATATCAATAACAAGAGTTTCCTATGTAGCATAATTTTATTTGTTTCTACATTAGATTTTTCTTGTATTGTAATTAAATCCATTGTGTGGTTTAATTCGCGATTGATATTGTATATCAATAACAAGAATTTATATGTAATATTGTTTGTATGTTATGACTTGAAGCTGCGACCACAATAAAGACCACATCAAACTTACCAGGCTGTCTCCATTATAATTTACAGGTTACCCAAACACAACAACCGACACAAAACCACGTCATACTTTCCTGACCTTTCTCAACCTCCCCATGAGACTGAGTGTTCTAACTATTATTACAAATATGCTATGGTAAACGCGACCGATTGCCCCTCTTCATTTATCCAATGACGCCTCGGTTTTTCTTTGATCTTTTATTGTCGATATATTGCATACTATGTGATATTTCAAATATCACATATGTGATATCTGAAATATCACATGGCATTTCTGATTGGTCCATGCCTCAGTCTTGAGGCGGGGCCAATTTCAAATGTATGCGTGACAAATGAACAAAGACAGGAAATGCATTTCAAACAAAATTTAATGAAATACGAGTGCGTTTAGAAATTTTCCGTCTTCTTTCTTCACCTTATATGCACGTACAGCCCTGCTGCGATGTACCGTTCTGTCCATAATGAGTTGTTCATCAAAACCTGACCAAACAGAATATAAAACCCTGTTCATATTTTATTAAGTAAAATCTATTTTAACAGGTCAGTAAAAAAAAGCATACATTACATGATTACATATAAAATTTCAGTCATTTAAAAAAAATGGTTATACAGATTACGCTAAATGTAACAATATACTTTCGTTGCACAAAAATCCTATCTTAAACGAAATAGTGATGAAAATGATAACAAGACGAGTGGATAAAAACACCAATTAACCGATTCATTGATTTCTTTAAACAATTTCACGGATTTTGAAAGGATTTTGTGACATTGTGAACGTCGAAATTTACGAAAAATATTTCATTTCACAATTTGTTCAAACGATATGATTTTAGACTTACCTGCTTGGTAAAGGGAAGCAGCGCAGGTCCTCTTTCCGGAATGGTTTATGTAATTTCCCTCGAATCCTGCAGCCTTTCACATGTTTTTCACATCACCATTCAGTTCATTTACAACAATTGGCTGAGCTAATTGCTTGGTATCAACTATTCCAATGTCAGTAGCTACCGTGTCACTATCTTCAAGTTCATACTCATACTTATCTACGGCCTGTGATAATGTTATATCGTCGAGGTCAGTGAACACATCGACATCAGTGATCAGTACCTGATCCGTCATGGTTGACAGTCTCACTAGAAATGAATGGGCTACTGTGACAGAAAACAAAACGCGTCATAAATTGGCGGGAAACATATCACAGTGACAGGTTCTGATCAATTTTATAGCTCCACCCCTAGGCACGTGGGTGACAAAACTTCGGCTGTCATTGGATAAAACAGATACAAAATGGGTACTCGTGACGTATCGCATATATCACACTCGTGCTACGCACTCGTGTGATATATCCGATACATCACTCGTACCCATTATGTATCTATTACTTATTGGCACATTTATTTTACAGGTTGCATATGCTATTGTTTAAATGCATATTTGTAAACGCTTTATTATCATTATTGTTGTGGTGATATGTTTCATTTGATTCTGAATAAATGTCAAGAACTGGATCCTTATTGTTTCTTTCTTATTCTTCCACGAGGTATTACCGAAAGCCCGAGGTATGTACCGAACGCCAACGTGGTCAATATTTGAAGTCTTTGCTTGTTAGAGTTACTTCCCTTCGAATATACAAGTTACAATTTCAGAACTGAGAACCCAAATCAGCACTAATCAGGTTGGCGAAAGACCTTTTAAATGTCATATTTAATGTTGCCATGCATTTATCTCGACTTTTAAGGGTGTTTTTGGGTAAGTTAATTGTGTTTTGGGTTTTTTTTTGGTAGTTTTGGGTGTTTTGAGGTAAATCGTCGCGCCCCATCGGCACTTATATTTTCCAGTACTTCCGTTACTTCGGCACTTATTGAAGACACGTCGTTACTTATTTTCCAGAGCTCAATCTGACGTTTTATTGTCGAATATGATATAAGTTAAAAAGTTAAAATAACTCGTTGAAACTGATATGTCACTTGTATATTGTAATATTACTGTAAAAACATAACGTGACTGTGACAATACCCTAACGGGAAGGATTATGTTTGGGTTTTTTTATCGGCCTTTGAAATATTTAACATTTTAAAAGGACGATAGGACACCAGAAACCTTCGAATTACCATAAATGGATCATTGCTCCGAAGAAAATAGAATTTAAACAGAAGAGATTTGAGGATAAAAATAGTTTCCATTCATTTTCTCCCTCCATAGGATATCTACTGTGCGTCCAAAAATATATATTGTCTTACGTAGTTGTATCAAAGATAAGAAAACAACGAATACAGGATGTGCGACTTGTGTATTTCGTTTCCAGCACACTAACAACATTATTTATCAAACATTTGCTGATGACTGAAACTGTTGATGTGCAACAACGTGAACTTAGTATTTTTTCTTTATATATGTAAATACTAGACAGGTTCTCTCTATCACAGGTAATGTCGCCGACCATCTATTTTGTAGAATGGAACCTGTGTTAAATGGTATGCGATACCTCAACAAGACAGTGGCATAGGAAGTCGTCAAAATGTGTGTGTGTGTGTGTGTGTGTGTGTGTGCTCTCAGAATTACGGAGTTGTGGACACATAATCGGTGTATAGACCAACGTTGTGGACACATTTTACATTGTGGACACCATAATTTGGTGTCCACAGTGTACACACATCTAGTGGTCTACTTTAACCCTACTTAATATAGTTAAGCAAAAACTGTATAACAGCGTTGTGAACCACCCTGATACACACCGTGTGTATAGGGCTGGAAAAATATGTTGAGCAGACTGTGTGAAGTCACCTCACATACACACCTAGCGAATTACGTTATCTATATGGGTCACATGCAGCTGATCCTGCTGCAGTGGCTAGCGCAGGTCAGTTTCTTACTGTCTATGAGAGGCACCAACGGGGTATATAACGTGATTACATTAGTAAATCTATATAAGAAACACTATTCTATCCTACTGAGCACCCCGTAGTTTTCCCGCAAAAATGTCAAGAAAACCAAGACACCAGTAAACCTAGTTTAGTTGCCGATACTTCACCTGGACATTGGTAAGTTGATGTTATTCTATTATTGCTTTCTTAATGATGATACAAGACAAATGTTTTGTATATTACTTTGTTGTATATATATATATATATAATATATAAAACTGAATATGGAAGGTGTAAATATAACATTATATGTAAGAATCAAAGTATAATACATGCATACCCATATTATAAACAGGGTATAAATCTAACGGGATTTGATATGGCTAAGGAAAAAAGAGCATTTAGGAAATATTTTGTGGTAAATGATGTACATAAAAGTTTATCAGCTGAAACATGATATTTTGTTTGATTGTTTTAAAACATTGGCATCATATAACTATATGCGGAAACATTAAAGATTTAATATTTTTGATGAATTTCGACTGTTTTGTTGTTTGTCAAATGATTATGTTCTTGCTGGACATATGTTTGTTTGGAAATCTAACAGGAAGAAATGGGAAATATATTGTAGCTTTTCATACATATACTTACTATTTGGAAATGCTATATTAAATTAGTACAACGAAAATACATTCGTTAAGTTCTTAAGCATTTGTAGAATATAATGAAAAAAGTGATGTCGGTGGTATATTAATTGAGAAATACTGAGATATATTATATTTGTCAAATTTTATACCTGAAAGGTGGATATCACACCAAGACGGCGAAAGCGTTATCAACCAGAGGATAATGCAAAAACCTTTATCCTTAAAAAGAAAATAAAAAAAAACCCTTCAAGATTTTCTTTGATTACAGTACTATTTATGAACTAGTTTCTTTTTTTTTCAATTTGATGTTGAATCACATATATCACCAAATAAATGATGGTGTTCTGGAAATGCAAAAAGCTGTTAGAATTTTCATATACCATGCAAAATAAGTATTGTTTTTTATTTAAATAAGTATCATAATATTATAATATTCAAATTTAATACGCTTGTCTCAGGTAAAGGAGTATTCGTCCTCAGATTGTTTACTAATTTCTTCTTGAGTATGCCGGGAAACTCATCAAAGGAAAGGCCACTAAGTGTGTTCCAGATACCAACTTTATAAAGCAGATATTGTAGTCCCATATCGGGAGCCTGAAGTTGGTTCCGAGTCCGAGTTCCGAGTTCCGTGTAAGTAAAACGGAACTAGGAACCAGTTCCGAGTTCCGTTTAAGATAAACGGAGTTCCGAGTTCCGTTTAAGAAAAACTGAAATATTATGTTCTAGCTTGATTTGGTTTTGGTTCCAGTTCCGAGTTCCGTTTAAGATAAACGGAACCAGTTCCGAGTTCCGTTTAAGAAAAACGGAACTAGGAATAAGTTTCCAGATTCATTAAAGAAAGTATTCTACGTACTTTATCTCAATATAAGAATTTGACAAGAAATGATATGTCAATGAGTGCAAGGACACTTATCAGTCAGGTATACACTTTACGGGACTTGGCCTTTACTCCCAGTTCCGTTTAAAATAAATAAATCTAGAAACTATTTCCGAGTTCCGTTTAAGATAAACGGAATTAGGAACCAGTTCCGAGTTCCATTTAAGAAAAACAGAACTGTAATGTATTAGCTTTACGAGTTTTGGTCCCAGTTCCGAGTTCCGTTTAAGAAAAACAGAACTTCTATGTACAAGCTTTACGGGTTTTGGTCCCAGTTCCGAGTTCAGTTTAAGATAAACGTAACTAGGAACTATTTCCGAGTTCCGTTTAAGAAAAAACAGAACTACTATGTAGAAGATTTACGGGTTTTGGTCCCAGTTCCCAGTTCTGTTTAAGAAAAACGGAACAAGGAACCAGTTCCGAGTTCCGTTTAAGAAAAACGGAACTTCATTTTATTAGCTTTACGGGTTTTGTTCCCATTTCCGAGTTCCGTTTAAGAAAAACGGAACTGCAATGTATTAGCTTTACAAGTTTTGGTCACAGTTCCGAGTTCCGTTAAAGAAAAAAACAGAACTACTATGTATAAGCTTTACGGGTTTTGATCCCAGTTCCGAGTTCAGTTTAAGATAAACGTAACTAGGAACTATTTCCGAGTTCCGTTTAAGAAAAAACAGAACTACTATGTAGACGATTTACGGGTTTTGGTCCCAGTTCTCAGTTCTGTTTAAGAAAAACGGAACAAGGAACCAGTTCCTAGTTCCGTTTAAGAAAAACGGAACTTCATTTTATTAGCTTTACGGGTTTTGTTCCCATTTCCGAGTTCCGTTTAAGAAAAACGGAACCGCAATGTATTAGCTTTACAAGTTTTGGTCCCAGTTCCGAGTTCCGTTAAAGAAAAAACAGAACTACTATGTATAAGCTTTACGGGTTTTGATCCCAGTTTCGAGTTCAGTTTAAGATAAACATAACTAGGAACCTTTTCCGAGTTCCGTTTAAGAAAAAAACAGAACTACTATGTAAAAGATTTACGGGTTTTGGTCCCAGTTCCCAGTTCTGTTTAAGAAAAACGGAACAAGGAACCAGTTCCGAGTTCCGTTTAAGAAAAACGGAACTTCATTTTATTAGCTTTACGGGTTTTGTTCCCATTTCCGAGTTCCGTTTAAGAAAAACGGAACTGCAATGTATTAGCTTTACAAGTTTTGGTCCCAGTTCCGAGTTCCGTTAAAGAAAAAAACAGAACTACTATGTATAAGCTTTACGGGTTTTGATCCCAGTTCCGAGTTCAGTTTAAGATAAACGTAACTAGGAACTATTTCCGAGTTCCGTTTAAGAAAAAACAGAACTACTATGTAGACGATTTACGGGTTTTGGTCCCAGTTCTCAGTTCTGTTTAAGAAAAACGGAACAAGGAACCAGTTCCTAGTTCCGTTTAAGAAAAACGGAACTTCATTTTATTAGCTTTACGGGTTTTGTTCCCATTTCCGAGTTCCGTTTAAGAAAAACGGAACCGCAATGTATTAGCTTTACAAGTTTTGGTCCCAGTTCCGAGTTCCGTTAAAGAAAAAACAGAACTACTATGTATAAGCTTTACGGGTTTTGATCCCAGTTTCGAGTTCAGTTTAAGATAAACATAACTAGGAACCTTTTCCGAGTTCCGTTTAAGAAAAAAACAGAACTACTATGTAAAAGATTTACGGGTTTTGGTCCCTGTTCCCAGTTCCGTTTAAGATAAACGGTACTAGGAACCAGCTCCAAGTTCCGTTTAAGAAAATATTGCATGCGTTGTAACTTCTGGGAAAAAGGATTACAACACGACAGGTGTTGTAAAATTACGAGACATTGTTGTGTTGTAACCTCCATGAGAGAATGTTACAACGCAGTTTTCGTTCATAGTACATTGCTTTTTTTTTACCCTTTCGTAAATTACAAGTAGCTTGTTAAAGCAGCTTTCTAGATATCGCGAAATGTGGGTCCATAGAGGGAGATATGAGTTTTTATTTGTAGTTAATGTATATATCTATACGTGTGAAGTTAAAGTACACAAACAAAGCAATAACTGCAAAGTATATTTCATACGCCATTTTGTTTTTTTTTAAATATGGCTTCTAGGGTTGAGGTGAAATGTCTATATGACGACTGGGAAAAAATCTTTAATTGGTATTACTGAAGTTTTTATTCAACACAAATAAAAAAAACACAATTTCATTGAATAACATTTAACAGTTCTTTCATTGGCACCTGGAAACATAGAAATACGCGGGGTAGCAAGAAACTTCTAAGGAGCTGTTGTCAAAGGCCTTCCTTGTTATTCGCTGTCAATGATTAGACTAAATGATTAGATTAAATCTACAATTTGTGATTTCACTAATTCCAATATATGGTATCATTAAATGATTTAACGATATCATGAATTCTAATTTATGTTATCATTTAATGAATAAATTACATCAACAATTCGTATTGATATCACTTTATTCCTTGAATTAATGATATCAATAATGGAATTATTAATATAAATAAATCGAATAAATGATAACCATTAATTATGTCTCCCCCGTAAGTTTTGGAGAGACATATTGCTTTGTCCCTGCGAGGAGCGGATGCTTGGGATTGCATTTGAGTTTTGTAAGTCAGAGCTCACATGATCTGCTACTGAAAATATTTAATTTATTCATACGTTTGTTTCCGTGCGATAACTTGTATTCTTCTTAACAAATCGTCTCCGTTTTTTTTGTTTTTTGTTTTTTGTTTTTTGTATTTATTTTATTTATTAAGTTATTCAGGATAGTAAAATACAAAAATATAACCAATATACGTTTATCTTAAACGGAACTCGGAACTGGGACCAAAACCCGTAAAGCTTATACATAGTTAATCCGTTTTCTTAAATGGAACATGGAACTGGTTAAACGGAACTCGGAACTGGTTCCGAGTTCCGTTTTACTTAAACGGAACTCACAACTGGTTAAACGGAACTCTGGTTCCGAGTTCCGATTTTCTTCACCGGAACTGAAAACTAGGACCAGGCCCCGTAAAATTCATACGTGACTAATAAATGACTTTGCATCCTTTTGACACATGTAGTTTTTCTTCTTCAGATTTGGGTCTCATATTGAGATAAAGTACCTAGAATATTTTCTTAAACGGAACTCGGAACTGGGACCAAAACCAACAAGAAATATCTTTAAGAAAGATAAACGGCATAGTTTTATTGCTGGTGGTTATAATGTAAAACTACTGGTGAAATAAGTTAACGAACTACATTGTAATTAATACATGCGCAGTTTCAGCACGGATAACAAAATTATATCAGTTTGAATCATTTTTGGTGATAATAAGACTGCAAATGTGTCATTTGAATAGATGTTTAGATTTAAAAGGGACATCACGGTAAAAACGTTGCAATTTTCACTGAATGTACGCGTTTTGTTCCTTTCCAGTTGTATTTCTGTGCTGTCCCAATGTTCACAGTCGATCCCTATGTCCAGCTTGACCACTCGATTTAGTTGGGAATCCCCCTCTAAATTTAGCGCGGAAATTATTTTTAAATCATTACGTGACTGTTTTGAAATCGTGGCAGCACAAACACACGATAGTTTACAAGGCGATATCTATATTCCATCTGGGTTAGTTGGATAACGATATTATACAGTGGTTTAAATGTTAAATAACACGTTCTGTATATATCACGGCACACATATTTATGTGTAAATAAGTGTAAACATTGTTCATATAGTATAGTGACAGTAGCGATGTACCGGTACAGACTGTATAAATATTACCGAGTTTGTGGAACTATTAGAGAGTTTGTGTTAATATTACCGAGTTTCTGTAAATATGGCTGAGATTGTGGAAATGTTACCGAGTTTGTAGTAAATATAACCGAGATTGTCATGACCTACTATCAAAGAATCAAGCAGAATACGAGCGGCGTCCGTATTACTGCTGTTTTCATGTTTGAACTGTTACAGTCTATTGTACCGCTTCCCAAGTTTAATTCTAGGATTGTGTTTGACCCATTTCCCTATTATTCTCTTCATTGCGGAAGCTGTTATCGTTTTCAACCGCCGTCGATTCACATTGGAAGCCATTTTTTGTGTCCATGTGTTTATTCAGATTGTTGATCAGCGAATTGTGATAACCTTTTAATAATCGATAATTGATGTTTTTATATACCTACATCATCGAATTCGAATGGTTATTGTTCAGAAGGTTATTTTTTTTAAAAGATATACCCAATAATGAGATAAAAATACAAAATATATATTGGTTTACCGTGAGGTCCATTTAACTTTGTTTCGTCTTTAACTGTATATCTGCATTTTGCATTGACCGCTACATTGACCAATCACATACTTCATCTTGACCAGTAACGCCACCTGTCGCGTCATATCCGGGGCCAAAACAAAATTAGACGGCTATGCCGAAAAAAGCTAATACATAATAATTCAGTTTTTCTTAAAGGGAACTCAGAACTGGGACCAAAACTCGTAAAGCTAATACATTGCAGTTCCGTTTTTCTTAAAGGGAACTCGGCACTGGTTCCTAGTTCCGTTTTTCTTCAAGGGAACCAGACCGAGTTCCGTTTCTCTTAAACGGAACTCGGAACTGGGACCAAAACAAATAAAGCTAATACATAGTATTTCAGTTTTTCTTAAACGGAACTCGGAACTGGGACCAAAACCAATAAAGCTAATACATAGTATTTCAGTTTTTCTTAAACGGAACTCGTAACTTGTTCCGAGTTCCGTTTTACTTAAATGGAACTCGGAACTCGGAACCAACTTCAGGCTATGGTATACATTGTAGGATTGTACAAAAGGCACACATGATATTAAACAGCATTTAAATAAGATTGCACAATTCAGATGTTTGTCCTTCAATGACTCATCAGTGATGATAAGAACAAAACAAATATAGATACTGAAAGACAACTTAAACATCAACTTGAAATAGATCAAACACAATTCCGAAAATATTATTCTACCATGTTTGCTATGCAACGCCAGTTTTGATTGGTTTAAAACCATGTATTATTTTCCGATAATACACACTCGTTCCAATAATACACGCTCGTTCCAATAATACACGCTCGTGAGTCACGGCTGTTACACTTTTATATATCTAAAATTCACCCGTTTCATAAAAGGTTACTATAGCCGAGTGGGCTAATGGGTTAGTCTTCAAAACATTTTTATCACGACGCGAGTTCGAATCCTACGGAGGCCCCCCTCTTTTTTTCTTTTTCTTTTTTTTTTATTCTTTTTTTTTTTAATTTTCAAAATCAATGCCATATGATAGATGCTTTTGATCGTAGTACTGTATTGCCTGTATATTTCATCAACAAATTATGCAATACTCAAGAAATAAATTACAAGGTTTTCTCGGGTTTTTTTGCTGTTTTTCTATTAGAAAGAGGTCGATCTCAGAACTAAACAGTACATGGTAGAATAGAAATAATCAACTTTGACTCGTGTATTGTTGCAGGATATACAACTCGGACTCGGATATTTTGCAATTTTAATTAATAACTCAGGCCTGCGGCCTTCGTTATTAATTTAATTGCAAAATATCCTCGTCCTCGTTGTTTATCCTGCAACAATACACGAATCATCGTTAATTATTTCTTAAATAGAAACGAGCACTCATGATTCAAGTAAATATGTAAATTGTGATTCAGACTTTGATATTTTATTGGCAATATCTAACATTAATCTTGCATTTTATTTTAGTTTTGTTTTTTAAGGATCGATGCCACGGAGGAACTCTAACTGACCACAGGAGAAAGTCTTGGTCGCCTTGTCAATCATGCTAAACGTGGTGTAACAAGCAACGATAAAACTGTTCGATTAAAATGGATAGCCACGTCTTTGCCTTTTCAGCCTCAGTTTTGTTTTACCCAAACCATGTAGACGTTATAAGATATATTTATGTGACCAACTTTCACAGCTTTTGACATTGTTTTCAAAACGTTTTTTTTAAACTGGTTTTGTTTGAATTCTAAAGATAAACTAAACTGACCCTGAAACGAGTGTCACTGATATACCGAATAGCTACTCAAAATGGCATATTCATTTTACATAAGATTTTATTCCTTTCTTTTAAAATATAAAATGGATATTTTACAAAAAGGAAGGCTAAGAAATGACTACGGTATCGATGACTTACCCGGGGAGGAAAATACTAATTGGGCGAGTTATATAACCAACAGTATTCTGGCCTTGAAATTGTTTGTTAAATTAAGCTTGGTAATTGCGACTAACCCGTTAAAAGTGACAAATTGTTTCGTTTGCTTAGTTCCATACGCGACATAACATCCAATTTCATGTCATTCAATAACAACTAGTAACTGATTTATATTTGTTTTCTTATGAGTACATAGTTAGCAGAATGGCCACAAAGCAAAAAAAGAACAATAACATCAATTCGAACTGTACAAAAATGTATATTTCGCAACATTGAAGGTTACCTTATCAAACCACATATTAACATAAGTATAGTGTTCACATAACAACAAACAAAATACAGATCGAAGTAATTTTTCGATTGCACATTTGTATGTTGCATCCTATTTTGATGTGTGTGGCATCATTGTAGACACGGTGTCCACAAGGCAGGACACTATTGTGTGTAACATGTGTAAAATGTTAAAGCGTTTTTTTATATAAAAATTACAATCAAACAACAACAAATAATAAAACAGAATTTTCTTTCGATGCGTTTGCTAAAAAACGTCTACTTAAATAAAAATCAGCACCAACCTCCATGCTCATTAGTACAGCTCATTAGTGTGAATAGGATAGAATATAGTTAATTGATACACGTTAAAACGCGAAAAAAACACACTATAGTAGAAATAAAGCCGCTTATTTGCGTGATAACGCAGAAAAGGCGTTATAACACGTACAAACACGTAACAATGCAAATCAAAACAGGTAATAACGAAAAAAGCCCACATTATTGCGTACTCCATGTCTATAAACTCATCCATAAGACGCATTTGCAAATCCTGTCATAGAGACGAATGGATGAGATGGACCGGAACATAAATGTGTACTTCCGATTGGGTTTATCAAAGAGAAATGTAATCAATACTAGCTCATTCAGAAAGAGTTGCTATAAGCTTTTTCAGAAGAACATATATGTGTATGTAGATGCTTGTATACAAGGCTCATTTAAAATCATAAAATGAACTCCTAATACACAAATGTATGTTGGAAATAACTAATAAATTACACCGTTTCATCTTGGACTCTTTCCAGAATAGATTCCGTAGGCATAACCAAGTCCGTAAATGATGATGCATGTGCCTGTTTTATGTTCTGTTCGTCGGCAATGACCATTTTGCAATAAACACACACAAAAGTTTGTTCTAATGTAATTTAGAATCGAAAAAATTGACAGCATTTGATATATCAAAATCTCAACAACTGAAACACTATTAAGTTAGTTGTTCCATGAATCGAATTCAGAATATGACTCATCCGATATTTGATGTGTCAATGGACATTGTATAAAAAATGACGAACTTTTTTTTATTACGTGTTTCGATTTACGTTAATAAGTGTTTCGAATTACGTTATTCCGTGTATCGATTGAAGTTATTACGTTTTCAATTTACTTTTTATACGTGTGTCGATTTCCCTTATTACGTGTTTCCATTTGCGGTATTACATTTTTTTTCGGGTCATAACGTGTTCCGAATTGCGTTATTAAATGGGGTTTTTTATGCCGTTTTTACGTCTTTTTCTTATAAAGAAAATAAGCGACTTTTTCCGTAATAACGTGTTCTTTTCGCGCTTTAGCATGTATCAATTAACTGTAGTTTATCTGATGGCAGTCTTATTCGTGATACACTTTTATTTTTGTTCGTCCTGATTTCAGTAGACTGACAAAAGTTTATCAATAAATAAGCATTTTGTTCTACCTTTGTGACAAAAGTATGCTAATCCATTTCCCTTTTATCTTTTTTTTTTAATTTTCAAGTATAAAATGTCTAGGCCTCGCTACTACGTGAACGTGATTGCCGAAGCGTTTTCCGGACAAAATGCATGTGGAGATGACCCCAAAAGGGCACCTGACGACAGACGACTATATAAACGCGTGACCTTTCAACCCGTATGTAAATGAAGAATCTGGACAGGCTGAGGGAGCAGTTTGAAAAATGGCGCTCTTCGCGAGGAATTCGGCGATGTTTTCACGGATTATTGTGTTTTGGATGTTACAATTCGTATTGCGTGACACGGTAGGTTAAATATAATTGTTTCCTGATGACGGTCGCATATAGTGTGCACCATGTCATTTTGAATAAATATGTTTTTAAGTTGATTGAAATGAGATGGGGTGCCTTCTCGCTCGTGACAGAGTTTCCGGCCTTACCTGTTACACAGTACACATACCATTGATATCATTTTTTTTTAATTCTCATTTTATATGCGAGCGCCTGTGGTTTAACCGGCATAAGAGTGGTGCACAGGGGCACGTTACAATAATAATGAAATTCTACTTCTACCATTTAACGACCTCCTTCAGCATAGTAAAGATTGTGTCGTGTAGGTGTGTGGCATGAGGAATGATGTTTAACAAATCTTAAAATAATAGCATATGAGAGTACATTATATTTACTCTTATATGTTATTATTTCATAAAACGAGTCAGGCACCTGTGAACAAATGAAGAAATAGCGCCTGAAGAGATCATTCTGTTAGGGAGGAGTTTCCAATCTTTAATTGTCCGAGGAAAGAATGATTCTTTCCTAACGGACGTTGTGCATGACAGTGTTTGGAGAGATGAGTGATGGCTATGTCTAGTTTGTCTGGTGGATGGGGTGAGGTGTTTTTGATGGCTATTTAATTATGGATGGTTTTGTATCGCAATGATAGCCTTGCATCCCGTCTGTATGGAACGCCATACTAACATATAGAGCACACTGGGGTATTATCATCATTCTTTATTTCCTCCTTACCGGAGATTTTGTTTGACAATAAAGTAGACAAAAAAAGGCATTCAGAATGTCATATTAAGAATAAGAAATAAGTCACGCCGCTAAGCACTCGCCACCCTTAATGGGGGCGCTCACGTGACGCGTTTCGCGGTCATTTAATCTCTGTGTCAGTTTTAAAGGCAAGCATTATATATGCAAGGCACATCCGCTTGAAAGGGTCTTGGTCCAGATAAACATCAGGCACTTTAGCTCCAAGAATGGATCGAAGAAACAGTTCATCGTCCATACTCATTAAGCGAGTAACGCAGTCAGCTCCAAAACACTCAAAAAGATCGTCTAGGAAGCTCTCTCTCAAGTGGAAGTTCGATTACATGAGGTAACAACGTGAACAGTAACGTCATCAATTACGTGGTTGCATCGGTGGCAGAATGAAGGCACTTTAGTTGGGACAGACGTAATGAGTTTGCATAAAAAATATGTATCCCTCGTCTGTAGATTAGCTTGAAATTTTAAGAAGTGATACGTTCTGTACTGGTTATGAATAAGCTTATATCTCTCGAAGTCTTGATCACTGTCTAGTCTACAGCGAAGTGACCTGACCTCGTGCGAGAGAACAGCGCGATTAACAAGATTCTTCCATTCATTCTTAACAGGGAAGCATCGAGTCCTTAGATACGAGTCCAGATAATGCATAAGATCATACCGGATGAGAATGTTCACTACGTCAGGGATGAAACCTCGTTGATTCCCATTACTGGCAAGGAAGTATTGGAACAGACGGACGAGAAAAATCTGCTTGATGTTAAAACAGCAGTCCAAGGAAATGATTTTTTGAAGAAAAATCATTTTCCGCTTGCATATCTCCGCGTCAATCCTTATAACTCCGAGCATACTTTCGATTATATCCGATCTCGTTGACCTTCTGAGATGAAGTATATGCTTTAAAGCATAGTGTTGGAACCGACGGATTGATAGAATATTTGTAATAGACAATTGGCACCAGTTTTCGCAACCAAGGATCGAGGATAGGATCACCTTCCTGTACAGATTTATCACCACCATGGGGTGAATGTCACAGGTATTCCGATTATCGAGACCAATAATGGCATGGAGCAGTTTACGGCCTTTCTGACAAGCCCGGACAATTCTCTCATTATTCGAGAGGGAAGAAGAATGCACTGTTCCGAGATGGACTTGTGAGGTTTGTGGATTGATTGTCTCCGCTCCCAAGAACCACTTGAGCTCAAGGCTCCTTGGGACAAAGTTCCTAAAAACTAATATCGAAGATTTTGGGTTGTTGAAAGCAAATTTCCACGAAACACTGTATGCATAGCATATATCCAGCATGTGTTGAAGAGCGGAAGGCGACAGGGAGATCAGAACAATGTCGTCTGCAAGAGTGGGATTCCCAGCTGGTATTGATAGGATATTCGCTCCGTAATTGGAATTCTGCAGGTTTTACCAGAAGATTGTCTATGAAAACTTGATACAGAAAAGTGGAGCTGACTCCACCCTGCCTAACTCCCGAGTTGACGGCGAACCATCTTGACGTAACACCATTGCACGAAACAGGCTGGACATACCTCCGTAGGAATCACGAATGACGTTGAATATTGATCCACTTAATCCAATACAAGCTAACTTATAGAAGAGACCCTGGTGCCAGACGGTGTCAAACGCCTTCCTGGTATCAAGGTAGGCGACGTACGCTGTACTATGCTTTTCCACGATGGAGAATACCACTTCCTGTGTGTGAAAAGAAGCTGTTGAGCATCCTAAATGCTTACGGAACCCGTATTACTGTTGGCAAGGGAATACATCCTTACGCACGCTTAAGCATGACTGAAGTTTGGAGTTGATAATATTTTCGAAAAGCTTGTAGAGAGAGCATAATAGTGATACTGGCCTGAAATTGCCCATGTCCGTTTTGCTCTTAGAACCTCCTTTGTGTACCGGTATGATCAAACCCCTTTTCCAAACTTCTGGACAGTGCTGGAGAGATAACACATGATTGAACAATTTCACTAACGATAAAATAAGACGACGACCGCCATATTTCAAGTGTTCATTCTGGACGCAATCGATACCGGGGCCTTACTGCATTTTAGAGAGCGGATAGCAGCTTCAACGTCATGAAAGGTGATTCTACAGTCTAATTGATCAAAAAGTGAAGTCACTTTATCAGTGGGTGATGGAGTACTGTCATCAGGGTGTCCACAATAGACCGAGCTGAAGTACTCGGCAAAGGCGTCGGCAATGCCTTCCGGGGATCTCACAACCTCGCCATTGTCAACCACAGAGCTACAACACATCTTAGTCGTACCCTTTAGCTTCTGCAATGCCTTCCAGAATAGTGTATTATCGCACTCGGCGGATTTGTTTAATTCCTCGTGAAGAGTTTGCCAATAGCTCTCATAGGCTGCTTTTTTAGTACTTCTGAACGCGCGTTTAGCAGTCTTATAGTGTTTAAATGAATCAAACTGGCTTCCACGCGGTCTACCATCCATTAACCAATAACGTCTTGCATGACGATGGCTTCCGATGAGGATTGAAATTAGCCAAAGGTATATGTACGCGGGTACAGTTAATAATAGCGTCCGTGATACGGCTGCGGAATTTATCAACGTCACTCGAACTAGAAACTTCGAATGTACCCAGAGCCTCAAGTGAATCGTTTAAACTTAGTTGGAAATTAACCAAGTCGTGTATTGATGCCCTCTTCCATTTCAGGTTCGGTATATGGATCGCAGGACGAAAGCGCTTTACAAGAAGGCAACAATACGTTGGCTATAACTACAAGGTGATCTGACGCAATTGACACGTCATCAGAATCAAGAATAGAGCATTCCGTAACGCATTCAAGTTGTGAGTCCTGGATAAGGATATAATCGAGTGTCACTTCTGTAGGGACAAAGGTAAAATGAGATCCAGTTGTCTTACTCGATTTGTTAATAGCAGTCAAATTACATTCTGATATGAATGTATGTAGCTTTGATTGCTTCTGTCTGGCGACAGAAGACTTCGGCCTGGTATCGTATTGGGCATTGCAGTCACCTGCCACAATTACCTCGCCCAAGTTCGAGTAATAGTAGACGAGATCGGCAAGACACTCGATTTCACGCGAGTAGTCTTGCATGTTACTGTCGCTCGGCAAGTAAGTTCCAAGAACGAAAACTGGACAATCATTCCGACGATGAATTGCTATACCGGCAATTCTATTTGTTGATTTGAAGTGCAAGTCTTCCGTGGAGTACAACAAACTTTTATTCACAAGAATAGCAAGACCACCACTTTCACATAAAACATCGCGCTTCCCGTCATGGCCATGGAAGGCACAGAAATCAGCACTGACAGAGCTTGGAAAGTCTATGCAATTTAGAGGGAGTCTGAGCTCCGTGAGAATCGCAATGTCACACCTCGTAGAATCTAGTAATCGGTTAACACACAGGGACGAAGAGATGGGACCTCTAACGTTCCACGTTAGAATGGTTAAAGTGTCTGTGAGCAAAAGGACACTACACAAAAAGATGTGATACACTTTTCTTTTTGTTCGTCCTGATTTCAGTAGACTGACAAAAGTTTATCAATAAATAAGCATTTTGTTCTACCTTTGTGACAAAGGTATGCTAATCCATTTCCCTTTTATCTTTTTTTTTTTAATTTGCAAGTATAAAATGTCTAGGCCTCGCTACTACGTGAATGTAATTGCCGAAGCGTTTTCCGGCCAAAATGCGTGCGGGGATGACCCCAAAAGGGAACCTGACGACAGACGATTATATCAACGCGTGACCTTTCAACCCGTATGTAAATGAAGAATCTGGACAGGCTGAGGGAGCAGTTTGAAAAATGGCGGTTTGCGCAAGGAATTCGGCGATGTTTTCACGGATTATTGTGTTTTGGATGTTACAATTCGTATTGCGTGACACGGTAGGTTAAATATAATTGTTTCCTGATGACGGTCGTATATAGTGTGCACCATGTCAGTTTGAATAAATATGTTTTTAAGTTGATTGAAATGAGATGGGGTGCCTTCTCGCTCGTGACGGAGTTTCCGGCCTTACCTGTTACACAGTACACATACCACTGATATCATTTTTTTTAATTCTCATTTTATATGCGAGCGGCTGTGGTTTAACCGGCATAAGAGTGGTGCACAGGGGCACGTTACAATACTAATGAAATTCTACTTCTACCATTTAACGACCTCCTTCAGCATAGTGAAGATTGTGTCGTGTAGGTGTGTGGCATGGAATGAAAGGAATGATGTTTAACAAATCACAGGTGCCTGACTCGTTTTATAAAATAATAGCATATGAGAGTACATTATATTTACTCTTATATGTTATTATTTCATAAAACGAGTCAGGCACCTGTGAACAAATGAAGAAATAGCGCCTGAAGAGATCATTCTGTTAGGGAGGAGTTTCCAATCTTTAATTGTCCGAGGAAAGAATGATTCTTTCCTAACGGACGTTGTGCATGACAGTGTTTGGAGTGATGAGTGATGGCTATGTCGAGTTTGTCTGGTGGATGGGGTGAGGTGTTTGTGATGGCTATTTAATTATGGATGGGTTTGTATCGCAATGATAGCCTTGCATCCCGTCTGTATGGAACGCCATACTAACATATAGAACACACTGGGGTATTATCGACCATTTAAGGGTAAATTCACTACATCCGAGAGTTGCACTGTTACATACTGCTCAAACATCGATGATCCGATAGCCTCATTGAAGAGCCATATTTATTGACCAACTGGATGCACAGACGTTGAATGACCTTGAGATAACCTTCGGTGTTATTCAACAATATATACATGGGTGTCTTCTCACTTAGCCAACATTCTGAATTTTGAGGTACAGGTACATGTAGGTATCTCATTAGTTACTTTTACTAATTTTGTCTTGACGCCGTTCTTAGCTAGTCGCTTATAGAAGTGCTTCTGAATAATTGTTACTAGTATCATCAAGGATTTATGATAATAGTGCTATTTTCGAACATTTGTTTAATATCTTATTTCATAAATTGGACATTCCAACGAAGTTATTATTATGTATTTCCACTTACAAACTTTCGTAATTTTATTACACAATGTGACAAATTGTACTTTAAAAGCAAGCTATTAATTATATCTCTACCAGAGGCTACAGGTTTCTATCTTTTGACATGAATACATCTAATTCCTTTTACTCATTGTTACCGGATTAACTAACTGGTCTGCCAGTATGACACCTTAGCCTCGGACAAAGGACAATTAACGTGAATATCTCACCTGTCCGACATATGACCAGCTGAGCAATTATATATAATTAACTGATACCTGTCAAGGCTGTCAATCACTTTTATAACTTTACGTTAAATACCATGTACTATATGCTGTAAAGAAAATTAGAACCTAGAGTTCGGACTGCACGGGTCGATTTACGGACATTCCGGAAATCGCCTGCCGACTCATTCCTTTAATAAATACTACATTTTGGATCGTACCTGACCATCTTGGATTATATATTTTTTCGACAAAAACATCACAACAACCAGAAAAATCGTTGTGATAGATTGGTGGAGTTATCCGGGTAGTACCCACTTTTTAGCTGGGTACGCTTTCCCGTTGCCTGAACTGCCAAGCGTGAGAAATTACCAAGTTACATGGAATCAAGATGACAACATTTCATTTGGGATATGATCGCGCTCCTCAACGATTCTGGAATCCTACCAGAAATGAACGAAGCAGCTGGACTTTACAGACAAACAGAAATTGTACTCGTTGTGGCCTCATCTTTAATTACGGCCATCTCAGTCTATGTCCTGCTACATCAGCACGTTGCTTCAAGTGTGGAAAACATGGCCACTTTTCTAGACTCTGTTTCTCGAGCTACCCCGTTCAGTCATCGCTGTCACCGAGCAGAAGTTCAACCGATTTTAGGAATCAACGTAAATATACCAGAATTCAGAACGGCAGGGACGCCGGAATTCATGTTCAGAGGAGAGATACCAATACACATAATGCAGAGAAACAGAAACGGAGAAAGTGCAAATCCCGCGCCAAAAGGAGGAGAGACAAGGCAAGAATAACAGAATTCAAAGAAAGGAAACAGTTTCAAGGAATGTTTCCATTTGCAACTATTTCGGACAATGAACTACCTAAATTTTGTAAAACGGACAGAAATTCGGACCACATATTAATTATATCCAAACTTCAACAGACAATTTCGGACCTTACGCAAGAGTGTGAAAAACTTAAATGTGAAGTTAACCAAAAGTCAAATTTCAAAGAATGTGACCAGTGCCCTGAATTAATTGCGGAAATCCATTCTTTAAGAACTGAAAATTCAAAATTACAAGAGGAAATACTCACGGCGAACAAAAATCTGGACAAAGTGTTAGTTTCTGACCGTGATAATGAGGAGTACAAAAACGAGCTTTTGGGACTTATTATTAAGCAAAAGGGCGAAATCGTAAATTTAGAGGCTAAAGTACAGAGACTGGATGACCTTTCCCTCAAAAACCAGTTCCTGTCTTCATCCAATACCTTGTTGCAAAATCAGATTGCAGACTTAAAAAGTCAACTAAACACAATGCAATACGCGTCACCATCCGAGAGTGTTCCATGTACATGTGACGAATGCACAGGAAGACCAAGTCAAGGAAATTTTATTCGATCCAGAGGACGCAACAGAAATTACACACCCGGACGCGGGAGATATTATCGCTGAAAGTCGCGGGACGCGCCTTTACCAGAGCCGGAGGGAAATGTCACAAAGACTTTTATAAAGAAAAGTGGTTTTTTTGACATATTTACTTCAATTATATTATTTTCATCCTTTTGGACAATTTAGCCATTTATTCCGCCATGACAGTTATGTAATACCTAAAGCTTTATATCTGTAATGCAATCATTCCTGTTTCACCTTATGTACCTTTTCTTATTGATATATACCGGATATATAAATCTTTGTTGTTGGATTAACTTAATTGTCATATATTATGTCCATTTACCTTTTGAAGTTGTTCCTATTGTTAACAGTATAAGTGAGTTACTTAACCAACTGTCACCTATACACAGTGTATTTTTGCCATGTAAGCGAGTCCCCAAACTCAACCTCACATCAACAACAGAACATTATTCCACTTCGGTGCAATGTACATAGACTTTATGTATTATTGTTCTTATATGTAAACGAGTATTTTTTCCATTATTCGTCTAAAATTATTTCAAACTGGAAAATAGTTTCTGCATTGATGACGTGCTAAAGAAGACTGTTCCAGAGGTCGACAGTTCGATAACTGAAAGAGGCTTACCCGCAGACGGACCGGTAAACGGCACATCTCCGATCACTAAATAAACTTCAGTACACGTTTCTATGTGACAAAATCAGAGGCTTTCCGACTTTATTTCTTGAAAGCAATTACAGAATATGTATTTAAAAGACGTTTTAAAACTCAACTTGAGAGGGAAATGTATGGAATATAAAGGCAAATCTTCTTTGTAAATCGCCGCTGCCTTTGAAGTTATCACTGTGCGGCACTGTGCACGTGCTTGTTTCTTTGATGTGTCAATCAAATTAGACTCCACTTTATAGCGGGGACTTATTGCGGGTTGCGATTAAATAAATAATATTTTAAAAATGAGGTTTTAATATAACTTTTCAGCATTTTATAAGGAAAATGAAATGAAAAACTCAACAATTCCAACAATCTGTCATGTGTAAAAAATCTTTTTCTATTAGCCAATTTTTCTTATCTCTCTGCCGGCAAGCTTCTTGAAGAAGTGTTTCATTCCATCTTTTCAACATCGTTTTATAGATATTTTCTGAGAATGGCCTCTCTGTTATCATTGTCCGTCTGTAGAACGTGTTTGCTAACTCTATCATCATATACATTAAACTGTCATTGTTTATCATCTTAAATACATTGACCGCGTCTCCTCTGGTCCTCTGATGTACAAGTCAGGACAGATTCAGTCTATTCGTCCGTTCCGGATATGACATGACTGTAAGTCCTCGGATTAGCTTCGTTGCCGTCCTCTGCACATTTTCAATCAGATCAATATCTGTAACTTTGAAAGGATTCCAGACGCTCGCAGCATACTCTACATTAGCCCGAGTGTTCTCTGGCCCACAGGCGCTTGCATAGAAAATATCACTTTCGATCTTTTTTTTTTTTTTTTGATATGACAGCGGTTTGTGTAATGTGTAATAGGAAAGGTTGGCAACTACGCCACGAGCGAAACGGCACCCCATCTCACTTCAATCGACTAAAAACACATTTATTCAAACTGACACGGCGCACACTATATGCGACCGTCATCAGAAAACATTCATCTTTAACCTACCGTGTCACTCAATACGAATTGTTACATCCAAAACACAATAATCCGTGAAAACATCGCCGAATTCCTCGCTCAGAACGCCATTTCTCAAACGGTTCCCTGAGCCTGTCAAGATTCTTCATTTACATACAGGGTTCAAAGGTCATGCGATTATATGATCGTCATTTTTTTGCCCCCCACTTTTTGACATCCAAAATCTAAAAAAGGGAAAAAACAGCGAATTTTTATATTCATTTCGATAAATATCTGTAAATTTTCGAACCGAAAATGTTTTCTTGAAGGCAACGATAAAAACTTAATCTTGTACGTCCGGAACCCGTGTGTCAGTCGTCTGCACTAGCCTGGAAAGTCAATATTTATATCTTAATACGAAATTTTGCTTCACTTCATCACATAAATTCGGTAAGTTGATGATAATTTGTTAAGTTAATTGGTTTCATTATTAGAATAAGACAGAAACACAACATGGATAAGAATGCGCGGTATTAACGTGAATAGAGTGATACTAATTACCGACAGGTACGAATGAGGAAACACCGTATAACATGAAACGGCACTGGCACCTGTTGTCGACAAATTAGCAGCATATAAGGTTCGCTTTAGATACACATTCAGTCAGATTCGAAAAGTTAAAAACCTGTCAATTATTAAAGAAAAAAATAAGTTTTTAAAGTGAATACCTATTCTAGGTAAATTTTCCCTTTTTCGGATGAGGAATTTTTTTATAACCCTAAAAATGGGAAAAAATTCGTATTATTACTAAATCACTTCCCCGTCCGTTTCGAAAATCTTGGCTCCCAGACCCCTCGTAAAAAGGGTGTTTTGGGGTAAATCGTCTTATAAACTTAACCCCCCCCCCCCCCCCCCCCACACACACACACACATTTTGACGACTTCCTATGCCACTGTCTTGTTGAGGTATCGCATACCATTTAACGCAGGTTCCATTCTACAAAATAGATGGTCGGCGACATTACCTGTGATAGAGAGAACCTGTCTAGTATTTACATATAGAAAGAAAAAATACTAAGTTCACGTTGTTGCACATCAACAGTTTCAGTCATCATGTTTGATAAATAATGTTGTTAGTATGCTGGAAACGAAATACACAAGTCGCACATCCTGTATTCGTTGTTTTCTTATCTTTGATACAACTACGTAAGACAATATTTATTTTTGGACGCACAGTAGATATCCTATGGAGGGAGAAAATGAATGGAAACTATTTTTATCCTCAAATCTCTTCTGTTTAAATTCTATTTTCTTCGGAGCAATGATCCATTTATGGTAATTCGAAGGTTTGTGGTGTCCGATCGTCCTTTTAAAATGTTAAATATTTCAAAGGCCGATAAAAAACACAAACAGACCTTCCAGTTAGGGTATTGTCACAGTCACGTTATGTTTTTACAGTAATATTACAATCTACAAGTGACATACCAGTTTCAACGAGTTATTTTAACTCTACGATTACAACAATTCCTGGTAGGCTTATATCATATTCGACAATAAAACGTGAGATTGAGCTCTGGAAAATAAGTAACGACTTGTCTTCAATAAGTGCCGAAGTAACGAAGTACTGGAAAATGTAAGTGCCGATGGGGCGCGACGATTTACCCCAAAACCACCCAAAACTACCAAAAAACACCCCAAAACACAATTAACTTACCCAAAAACACCCTTAAATGTCGAGATAAATGCATGGCAACATTAAATATGACATTTAAAAGGTCTTTCGCCAACCTGATTAGTGCTAATTTGGGTTCTCAGTTCTGAAATTGTAACTTGTATATTCGAAGGGAAGTAACTCTAACAAGCAAAGACTTCAAATATTGACCACGTTGGCGTTCGGTACATACCTCGGGCTTTCGGTAATACCTCGTGGAAGAATAAGAAAGAAACAATAAGGATCCAGTTCTTGACATTTATTCAGAATCAAATGAAACATATCACCACAACAATAATGATAATAAAGCGTTTACAAATATACATTTAAACAATAGCATATGCAGCCTATAAAATAAATGTGCCAATAAAGTCTGAATTACATCCGAAGTTATTGAAATTATATGGATAGATATATTCAATTTATTAAGAGAACACTGTTTATAGCTAAAATAATGCAAGATTATCACATCTGTATCGGAAATATGACAACGATACACGTACATAAAGGTGATTATAAAGAGTAATTATTATCAATTATCATACATGATATGAATCTAAAACTGGAAATATAATGCTTGCCAATAACATAGATCACCATTTTCATACTGGAACTATACATAAATTATGCATTTATACTGCAAATATGTTTGATATAGAAATACTATATACTTCATTTTTTTATTACTCTCGGCCGTACGGCCTATCAGTCACTACTTAAAGGTATTCAAACAAAAAGTTTGAAATAATACTAATCTAGCTAACGGTCTATAGACGACCATAAAGTATGGCTCAGACACGCGGAAACCAATAATATGTAGCTAACTTAGTTTGTACGAAAAATATATTTACATGAATTATCACGAAACAAATTTTGACAATATTTGAAGCTTGCAAAATTGTTTTTATAGCAGTCTAGATCACCATATTAAAAGTATGACTCCGACACGGGGGAACTGAGACTGAAATATACAAATGTTGTTTACGTTTTCGGAGATATTTTGCCCTCTTTTATCAGTTAGAGTCTATATTTAAGCGTTCTGTTAAATAACCAATATTGTACAACTTATGGTTCAAAATAAGTATATTGGATATGTTATTTTGGTAAAATGTTCTGTGACTGTAATAGCTTGGTCTTAATATTGCTTTTACAACTATTGTAATGTAATTATGGAATATTTAAAGTAAAACTAGTTCAGAAGAAATGGATTTGTAACAGCTTGTATGCATTATTGCGAAGACTGTTAAATCAACAGGAAATAAAAACATGATTTAATTACTTTTGCATTCAGCTTTTTGTACCTAATATTAATTGCACAAGTAAATATGTCTTAATGCAGAAGAAGTGTAACGAGCTCAGTCTTCTTATCCGATACAAAATAATACATCATACTTTATGTTTAAACCTTCAAAGTACGTAACAGAAAAGAGCTTTGTAATTTAGGGAAGTACTTGAAATTGTGTTTTACAGCACGTTCTAGATCACAGCTTTAGCTTATATTATTTTCACTCATATCAGTTTACCAACATTATAGCCGTCTATCCCCTGACTACACTATTGTATACTCCACTCACTTATCCATTCGATATTGCCGCTCAAAAACGTTAAACATCTCTAACTTTACTTTAATATTTATTTTCAATATGATATACTTTGATAGATCTTGTTATATGTAAAGTAATTATATCAATGCTGTCCATCTTTCGTTAATTTGTATTATATATTAAGGATTGTAAATTATATGTTTTACTGTATCCCGCACTCATTATTTCTTGCATATTGTGTAATATGTGTAACCATGGAAAATATATCAAATCATTACTATTGATTCTGATTTTGTATTATACAAGTTCATGTAGAATTTGCAGAATGAGGATGTTGAAATTATAACACATGCGTTTTTCATTAAAATATAGAACTGTTAAATTAATATTCAACTCAGACGGCAATCGGACCGCGAAACACGAATGAATAAAAATAAGTTGAGATATTTCTCGGTCATTTATAAACCCCTAATATTTTACGTATGATATAGTTGCGCAATTAAGAACATATGTTTTGGTCCATTCCCCGAATATAATGCCTATATAATTAAACCGCAATATTTCTCAGTTTCGGCAGAGACGTGTATATCAAATCTATAGTTTCGGTAATTTTTTCTCCACTAGCGTTATTAAAATGTACCAGGAACGAAAAACGATATTCAAATATGTCATTCTATGTAACCACCAAAGAAGAATGTCGCAAACCGCATCAAAATCTGTTCGCCGAGAGCCGAGATATTGCACATCGAAGTACGCGATTTGTACCTGTAGTGAAGGACACTTAACTCAGAAATTAATATAGAGATTGATCATGATCTACTATAGACTATATCTCTCCCTATGGAAACCAGTGTTGGAGCCTACAACGTACTTATACACACCAGATTTTATCCCTTATTTGAACATGTCATTGTCTCATGGATTACCGACTATTAAATGCTTGAGAAAGATATATCTACATGTATATACGATCGTTATCAGTGAAATTATATAAAAGTGCTTCGCAACAATTATAATATTATTGATAGTTTACATGTAGGTACATATCATAGGTATTTATTAAAACCATAATTTTAGCTCCGTTTTTTTATGATAAAAAATATACAATTTAGTTCATCGTGACTAATCATAATTAATACTAAAACTTATTAAACTCGCAATGATTAAATTGTACGATTTAAAAAAAAACCTTTTTGTAATTGCGTAATTATCGTGGAGTGATTGAGATCCTTGTGATTTTACTTTCCATACCTGTGTCGCAAATCCTGTCTTCTCTTAAAACAGGACTAAAAAAATTCACAAACATGTTCGGAGAATTACGAATTCTCACGTTTGAGTGGGTTATTATACCGCTAAACAATTACCAGATGTGAAATTACGGTCCACAACCTCGTCATACCTGTCACTGCACCACAGGTGTCTGATTTCTGGCATTCTAATCGGCACGCGCCGATAATTGCTTGTGAGTTGACGCGTTTGGTTTGCATACACTTAAAAAATATTCCGAAAATTGAGCTTGAATTTCGTCAAGAATAGCGTTTATACTATAGGGAATACATTTTCAAGTTTTTGAAATCAAATACATTATTATTATTGGAATTCAGTGAGTTTCGTTTTCCCTACAAACAAAACAAATTCGTATCTCAAAGGTTTGCCTATAGAATAATTAACTTAATTTGGCTCATTCATATACCCACGATGTATCATGTATGAATTGCATTTTACATTTCTATTACTAGAAGCAGAGATGTATTATAACCGAAATAAATATTGGTATGCAACAAACCATGCCCTCATCAAGGCTATATGATGTAAGTCGATATCATCAGTTCACGCGTAGTCTTTGTTTGAAGAGGAATGTTGTTTTTTTTTATCGATAGATAGCGCGGTTGGATATAAAATGATTTCTCCCCTGAAATACGAAACTACAAACGTCTAGCTCCAGCGGAAGAAGGTCAAAGTTGAGAGAAGGGGATAGTACGGCTAGGTATTGACGATTTGTATCAGCCTTAATATCACCCTGATAAACCCCACAGGTGAGGATGATGCTAAGTGTGGCACGGGGTTACGATTTCGAAGCGTGGATTTCTGCGGCACGGTATATGTTAACTAGTCACTTCTTTTTACGTAAGCTAGATTGTGGCATATAAATCCGTCGACGGGTTGTGCGAAGGTATTATGAAAGTGTTTAAACACTTACCTGATGAAACTATCTTACAAGTATATTTTGAGATTACCCGTGCAATGTTCACCTTTTCGCAACATTTTGTCGACTGCAAGTGTTTATATCGCTTTATCTCTCAAATGTGACTGTCTTCAGAACTGCAAGTACTTTCTAACGATAGTTTAAATGACCCTTTATCACATATTACAATTTTATGACAATGGGAGTTCTGGTAATATCATATTTGATGGTTAATTTTCAAAATGTAATGTGAAGCATGGGGTTACATTTTGTGTGAACGACGGTGTATACGCTCCCTATGTATTTCGTGTTGAAAGTTTCACTTCTACATGCATATCGTATTTACTGCGATATCATCAAGTAAGATGCTGATTGGTTTGATTTCGGCTGCGAAATGGTAAAAAGAAAATCACGCTTACTCTTTCTCAATACTTGAATTCTAATATGTATATGGTGCCATTTCGTTACTGCCTTGCAATCTGTTTGAAACTTTTTTGGCATAAAAGAACTGATGTAAAATAAAAAGATTGACCAACACAACAGATTATAATCTATGTTTAGCTCACCCGGTCCAAAGGACCAAGGTGAGCTTGCGTCCTGCTGTGGCATCCGACGTCTGTCCATCTGTCAACATTACCTTGTGAACACAATAACTGGAATAAATTTCAAACAATTTATGAAACTTTGTATTCATTCATACATGAACAAGATCTCATATGAGTTTGAAACTGGGATTATTATTAACAATCTTTTCATTCACCTGGCCAATCAACATTTATTTTAAATCCCTACTTCTCCTGAACAACTGAATGGAGTTCCCATGAGGCCAGAGGGGTGGGCCCCAATAGAAGAAATTGAGGTATACCTTTTGAATTATTTCTTATCCTGAACAAGTGAATGGATTGAATGGATGAAATTTGGTGTGGAGCATATTTTGCAAATGAGGTCTAGATCTGATGTTGTACAAATGAAGGATGTGGCACTTGGTGGCTGGAGGATAAGGGAGCTTAATAAGGAAACAAAGCAAAAAAAACTTGAAAATACTTTTTCTTTTTCAAGAACGACAGGATTTAGTCCACCTGTACTGTAGTTTGAACCGTTTTTTGGAAAAAGTAAGAAAATATTGCAAATATAACTTAAACTAGATTTGATCAAGATCAAAACACGGGATTTCCAACTAGAAAATGATCGCAGACCATGTTCTCGTTCTGACGAACGCTTTTGTACGTTTTACCTACGTTTTCTCTTCGCTTCCCTTCTTTAAGCAATCATTAGATTTTCAACCGTGTCTGTGACCTTGAACATCGAAGGTCAAGGTCAAAGATTTGCATGCCTCTTTTAGCCGGTCATTCATGATATAGATGTGCTAATTATCAAGTCTGTAGGTGTTAGAGTATTGGAAGAAAAACATCTCAAGTGTAATTGTTGGATAATATTTAATTTTGGCGATAAAATGTTTTCCAAAGTGCTCTTTCTGAAGTATATTTGATGATATGACCTCGAAACGTTGCAAACCTTTTTCAAAAGAACGTTTTCTTTCATATATGATCAAAATAAACTGTTTTTAAGAGAATTTGAAATTTTCGATTTTTGATCATTTGACTTCTGTGACCTTGAACGAAGGTCAATGTCAATAAAAAATAATCAAAATTGTAGCCCTCCATACCAGCTATCACTGTGCCAAAATTCAAATCTGTGTATGTAAATATATAGGAGTACAGGGAAATTAAGTGTATATTTGGGACAAGAATTTTGACGGGAAAACGAACATTTTTCAAAGTGTTATTTCTACGCCAATTTTCATCGCACGACCATAAAATTAACACAGTTCAACCTAATGTCCTTTGCAAAGCAATTTAAAAATTAACTCATTTTGGTTTTTCAATTTTTGACCTTGATTTGACCTCATACCTAGACATTGACCTTGACATATTTTCTGATAACATGTAACAGAGAAAAGTAAGTCCCGACCATCACCTACAACATGCACTGTTCAAGGAAAAAAACGAACGGACAAAGAACCTGATTCAAAAGAATTTCTTTTTAATCTAGTTTTTTTCGATTATTTGACCTTGAATGAAGGTCAAGGTCAATGAAAAGTGATAATTTTTTAGTCATTTTTATATGCTATTGTTGTGCCAAATATTAAGTCTGTATGTATATAAATGAAGCTTAAACATTTTACGTGCATTTTTGCCCGATTTTTGAATTTTCCCGGGAAAAACTTCTCCATATCTCCGTCATTTTTCATCCGATAATAAAAAAAATTGCACTCATCAACTCAATGGATCATGATCTTTCTCAAGAAGAGACTTTCGTTTTTTGACCTAATTTAGACCTTGTAGCGAGGCCTTGACCTTGACACATTCTCTGAAAACATGTAATTGACAAAAGCTAGCCCCGACCATGATCTACATGATACACTGAACACGAATGTAATAGAACGATTGTTAACGAAGTTATGGTCGTTCAAATAAAATTCTATATTTAGATCTGTGACCTTGACCTTTGAAATTATGATCACCAAAATGTTAAGATGAACTGCAGCTCCCATGTCTCTATCATATACTAAAATATGAACGTTCTATTGGTTTACGTTTTTGAATGAAAGTGTTTACATGAGGTGTTAAGAATAATTAAATAAGTGTTTATATAATAATCCGAATTTTTATGTTAATGACCGTAGCGACTAAACCACAACTGTTCTGAATACATAATGACAAAATTAGATGATCAGACCACACTGGGACATTGTACGATGTTTACTTGTCGAAATACACGCAATTTAATTCCAATCCAAACCACCTCGCAGCTTCAGGTCGCCATCTTTGTTAAAATCAAAGCATCTGTGCGTTTGGAAGAGTACATGTAAGTACGGCAAAGCTTTTAAATGATCTTGTGATACAAATTTTAAGATTATAATAGAAACGAAATATGGATTTTAAAATAATTTTATTTAAATTACTTATGCTTTAGGTTAGCAAATAGTAGCAAATATTTACAATGAACTTTAACATTGTACTCAATACTGATCACGATGCTTTTATTTAGACGTTTTCTATTTCTTTCGCTTCATTTCATTTACAGAATTGTTTTTAGATTTCCCAGTAATTTCGCGAGAAATGAATTTGATGACGTAGGAAGCCCACATGCTATAGAATCAGGCATCTATAGTCGATAAGTGGAGGTTTGGAATGGATAACACTTCGGTCCATTAGCTGTATGACATTTCGTGGCGTCGGTTATTAAAACGTGACCCAGAAAACACGACGATAATAAAAACAGAAGACCATTGAACATTAACGGATTATTTTTCGCAATATTTGAGACACCATTGTGCTAAATTACAATGGAAAGAGTAACACTGATTCAATTCATAGCTATTGTATCGTAATCTATATGTAGTTGGGCAAGACCTACTTTCGTTTTACATTTTACGGATATGGTCATGTATAAATAATTCATCTTCTCAACCATAGTCGAATTACTTCTCGGGATAGTTCTATCAAGTATATTTCTACTTCTCATGAACAGGGTGCATCTTTGTTTAAAATTGACTGGTCTGCAGGTGTGATCTGACTACTCTCAGCAGACCCTGACCCCAGGGTCACGTTACTATCGTATCCCTTTGTAAATACTTCATAATAAATGCATCCACGACTGATTCGTTTGGATTACTACAACTTTCTGCCTTCTGGAAGAGACGTGTATATGATATACCATATTTACGTGGATGGATACTTCAGCATTTTAAATACTTTAATATATAAATAGTTATAACCGGTTGGCTTGTAATAATAATAAGAATAATAACAAGAAGAAGAAAAAACATAACGAAAACAATAGGGATTTCCATCCAAAAGTACCCCGGTACTGAAATATCTAGGTGAGCGAAACAGGCCCTCTGTGCCTCTTGTTCTGCTGCACCACACAAAAAATGTCCTCAGATATGGTAGTATATATTAATGTTAAATGAAAACAATGCTAAATTTTTTGTCCTGTAATATGTAATGTATAGGCTCTCATGGTTTATTGCTGATATATCTAAAACACATGTGTTGTTTGTTGTTGTTAGTGCGTTGATGAAATGTCTAAAATGGTGTATGAAGAGGTCATAGACTAAAACTGCTATTCCACTATCACAGCTGAGGGACCTCATTGAAATTTGTTCATAGTGAGGTAATTGTTAAGTTAAAGGGACATCACGGTAAACCAATTTTTAACGTCAGGGTGCCTTTGGCACCTGCCGTTATAGGCGTGGTGGGAAAATGTTGTTACTGACACCTCTGTTCCGGCTAACTATTCCTCTTTTCTGTCATACAAATGATATACATCCTCAGCCTAATATAGTTCCTATTTTGATAGCAATTATTGACACAATTTAAGTGATGTAAACCGTGTTTACTGCAATCATTTGAAATGAAATATGAATGTTTGGTGTTCTAGACTATTTTAGAGTTTAAATATTAACATTTTCCTCGTCAGTATATGCAATTTTGTTAGCGTAGGATTACGTAGTTCTGTCTCGATACTGCCTTGAAAACGAAAGTAGAAAAATCAGTTTGATTGTCGTGGAAAGGGCCTGTTTCCAGTAATGTTAATTCTCCATAGGAGCCTGCCCCCGTATAATTTCTTATCTAGCTCAACTACAGTTTTTTTCTTTTCCGAAGAATAATTTTCCACCTTTCCGACACCCAGATTTCATAATGTCAGTGAAAATGTATTTTTATAAAGTTGTCATTTTGAGCATCAAAGACATAAGTTCGTGAATAAAAGAAGGTTATCTCGAAATTGTAATTCGCAATATAGTATAAATTTCTTTTGATAAATATTTCCAAAACATCGTGTTTATTCATAAAACATAAAACAAAAATTTCCCGGATGAAAATGCACTTGCAGAGACACAATTATGAAGAAAAATGCCATAAAATTGCAATTTTCTCCCGTTATATAGTTTTGGATGCAAATTTCCATCACAAAATCGGATAGAGCTTTACTTGTTTCATATGTGTACCAAAAATCAGCTAATTCCATGTGGTGGAACGTTCTCATATCGCCGCCTGAATGTGGTTGTAAATTGAAAGAAAAGGGGAAATGAGTAACAACCTTGTCTGAAACCCTATTATATAGCTTATTATATACAAAATTTTATATTGAATATCAGAGCGGATATTTTCATGACAGTTTTATGATATCTAACGACTAAATAAACAGTATCGATATAAAGAGTTACACTGAGGACACCCTGATACATGAATACTGTTCTATCTCAAGTTGTCCTCTTTTGAATTTTCTGATCGTGTGGCCTTGTACATTTATCCGTATCTTCTTGTCTTTGTTTTGTCTACGTTTACGGAATCATTGACTCGACGCTAGCTATTCTTGTCTCACTTTCCTTGTTTTATTGTCCGATCTCCAAAGCGTTGTGGCTCTGTCAGGGTTGGGACCCTGACTTGTCTCACTTTCTTTGTGCCTGCCGACCACGCCACATCGAATAGATAGATTATCCATATGAAATACTTTATTTTGTTCTAAGTAATCAATCAATTCTGCGCTTCTTGGAGGTATTGAATGTGATTTATTATATTGTCTTGTTATTTTGTGTAATTAGTTGTTCGTTATTTATCACACATAATTGTACCAAACTACTAAGTATTAGCTGTTTACAGCAATCATCGACCATCCCACAATTTCTAGGTCCGGATCACTTGACAAGAGAACAGTTGCTCGGGCACAATACTGTCTTTTCAGAAGCATTTTTTGGAGATAAAGCCACTGCCATTTTAGATGGCACCTATATCTATATCCAGAAGACATACATTCTCGACACAAAAGCCAAACGAAATATAACGTTTGGATACGGTTCACCGTTTCACCCGATGATGAGGCCCCAATAAACGACTACTACTGCCAGTGCCCAGTTGGAGAGAGAACGATGGGAATGTGTGCGCACATCTCCAGTATCTTGTACTACCTTGGGTATTACAGGGCGCTGGAAAAGCCTCGACCATTACAACCACAGGTGAAGAAATTCCGACAAAACTTGAAATAGTTTTCCATGCGGCAACGGAGTGCATATGTCGAAAGTATGTTTGGGGCTCGATATGAAAGATCCCCGTTACCATGTGACTAACCAAACTTATAAATATAGGTATTATACAATAGCCCGTAGCTATGAACACTCCCGTAAATGCGAAAACCAATCAAAATCATAAGGAACACGTTTTGTTTGTTGTTCTGTCTATTTGTCAGCCAATGTCTTCAACCACGGGGACTTGTGAAGTAGCCATCTTGGATTTTTTTGATGAAAAAGTGTTTCTCTCACTTTTTTTCATATCTGTGTACATATTCTCAACATACCGAGCAAATGCTCTCGTGTTTTTGTTAATTATCTAAAGAAAGTCGAAAATCGGCAATTCAACTATAGGCTAATTCAACCCAAGATTTGAAAATGTTCCACCACTTACATGTTGATGATTTTTCCTCTCATCAATAGCATATTACGTACTGTTTAATAGGATAAAAATTGGTTTGCATCCAACGCCCATAGAAGGGTGTATTCTCTAAAAAACACAGTTTTTGTGTCTAAAATGTTATCATCGAAAATGGCATTTTTGAGATTGTTTCTTCCATAAAACAGCCAAATGGCGCGATGGAAACATGATTTTTGTCACAATCATGCCATGAATGGGTTCTTTACGGTGACCATCATTTGATTAGATTTTCATTAATATTTTACATAACATGCACATTTTATCAACACTTAGACAGCTTCTGAAAGGTACAACTTTGAGGAGCCATAAAAAAACAAACCAAGTGACCTAAATCTTTATACTTTATAGATTTGTGACCACAACGGCATAGGCAATGCACCACCAACAGGAAATTTGAATCAGAGAAGGGGCCATTTTGGAAACAGGCCCTTTACATGCATTCACAGAGAAACTATCCACATCTGTTCATCCTGAGTTCATATGCAGGAACATTTCATATAAGCCTTAAACCAACCCTATTTACGTAGTCAAATGCACCCGAGCATTCCACGAGATAACTGCAGCTGTCACGTGACTCATCACTAGTCGGCCAAAATGGCGGTTATGTCTGATGTTACTAAATCAACGACCTTTCGCAGTTTCATATTCATTTGTATGTCGCTAGAATACGCAAGAAATATGACCAGGAATTGAGGGCAAGCTGTAACAAACTACTTAGCCGTTTTTCGTGAGGATTGTATTAAATAAGGTTATTATTTGTTGTTTGAAAAGAATCTAATGATGATGATCCGTGACTGATGTACTGGCGTCGGTGTCAAAACTAGATATGTCTCGTCGGACAATGCGACCGCAGTTTTCTATCGGAGTTAAAATGTGTTACTAGGGGTCATAAAATAGATGTTTGATAGGCCTTATTCACATCTTATAGAATAAATAAAATTAAAAAAAAAAATTCGGCTGTTTACATCTTAGATTTTATCTTTAGTTGTAGTTACTTGAACAACATGTTCTGTTAATAGACCGATTTGTCGTTCAGTTGATTTTTTTTTCAAAGTTTACACGCAGTTTTACTGATTCAGGAGTATATCAATAATCTTCCATAAGCATTAAAGAAATAGGGAAAGAACTATACTCAGCTATTATAAAGTTGTCAGCTGATATATATGTTATACATACACATGTACATGTTTTCTTGAATATATATAGAATAGGAATACCAATGCCAGATTTAGACATTTCATCTGATACAAATGTAACTGTCTGACTATAAAATCCAATTTTAAATTTCTTATAATATTACCTCAGACCCTGACGTTTCTCCGGGCCTTTTGCCCTTTGATTATCTTGTATTTTTTCATATTATTGGGTATATCTTTAAAAAAAATCCTTATGAACAATAACCATTCGAATTTGATGAAATATGTACATAAAAACCTCAATTTTTAATTATAAAAAGGTTATCACAATTCGTTGATCAATAGTCTGAATATGCTAATTTTGTTGCATATACGATAAAATGGTGGGGGCTAGATCCTATACCGTTGAGCCAGATTCCCGGGAAAGTATGTTTTCGGAACAAAAGAGGAGTCCCGAAAGATACGTTAAAATTAGAATAGAAACCAAACTATTTCCGGATAAACGTCCGATATGGTCCCACAGTTATACGATAAGTTCTTGGTGCAAAAGAAATGACTATTATTTGATTGATTCTTTTTTCGTTCTTTTCATTTAACATTGCTAAAATAAACAGTATTTGTACTTTTTTTGTGTTCATGTGAAAATATTAATAGTAACATCACAAGCATTAAGAAAAAAGAATTTACTAATTATAACAAATACATTAATATCATCAATATAATAAATCAATCTTAATTATTGATTTTTTAATGAATTATGTTGATGATAATTCTTTTGTAATATTATCTATTATTGAGAAAGGCCTCCTTTATCCACAATGACTTGCTAAATTTTAACTAATATTAAGATAAGAAAATGTATCTGACTAGTCCGAAGGTGATTATCAGTTATAATTGATACCCATGCATAGTTTTGTTTACGAGAGATTGAAATGATCCATATAAATAACTCATATTAAGAGGATAACTATTTTTATGAACATCTCTTAATTAGGAATGTTTTACTATAGACATATTTAAAACAGCTTGCCCATCATTGAGAAAAAAGTATATAGAAAAATTTTTTATTATCATTACTGTATTATCATGATTTAATGTAATTATAAGGACAACTCTTGGACAAATACTTAGGCATAAGTCGTTACACGTAGGGAGTAATTAATTATAAATCTACTATTTAAATGTTTTTTGTGAGATTATTAATGGTGGCCTTTTGCATTTTGTTGCATGATTTTTTTTTTTTTTTTTTTTGACTGCACCAACACTCACAGCAAAGCTTTCCCAAAAGGTACCATAGTACTACATATATCATGTCACTTCGTTCTTAATCATATAACTTTTATGTTATGTTTTCACCATTCACATTAACCTGGTATATATATATTCCATTTCAATGCCTCATACACATGTATTAGGCTATTTCTCAGCGCAACATCAAAACATCTTTATAGGGCTGCTGTGGTGTTACCTTGCATAAACAGTTTTGATATTAAGGTACATATTTCTTAGCTGAAGGCGATTTAATGCTGCAGACCATAAATGCAAGTGCAGACATGCAGATGTTTAGTAAAATGCTTTATCAATTAAATTTTAAGCTATATATCCAATTAAAAACACCAATGCTGATGTTCTCTGATAGCAAAGACGAGTACTACTTGCGTTTACTGTGGAAATTGCATATAAATGAATAGATAAAAAGTTTGATTGCATGCCTATATGTGAAATCTTGCATTTTGTACTTTCATTTCCAGTGTAAATGCAAATTAACATTTTTTGTGATACGTTTAGATAATTATTCTGTACAAAAAACAAAGACGTTAATTTGTGGAAAAAATAAACATAAAGCTTTTAATCTTTCTTCATCAGTATTAACCATTAAACAATTAATTTGACACACAAACATATAATGGTAGTAAAGATATACATGTAAAATTATTTTGAAATGTTTAATCATCTTTATACAATTACGCTTTTGGTAAACAAAGTAGAAAGAAGAAAATATAATTCTTCAAAACTACATTCATACTTAAAACAAGCTTAATGTGATAATATTATGGCCGTGCAACTCTTCAATCAAAATCAACTTTGTGTCATTTACCGATAATAAAAGCTTGATCTTTCACTTTGATAATTCTGGTTCATAATATTGAAACAAAACAAATTCAAGTAAATATGTTCAACAATTTTGAACATTGATTAAGTGACTCCTCTTATAAATAAATTGGTAGCAACTGTAGAATATTTGCAAGAAACCGAGCTAAACACAAAAATTTATAAGGTTTCGATTCCCAGCATCGCAAATTTCCACAATCACTGGACCATAGTTCTTTAAATGAATTTCTACCACAATACCCTGTGTTATTCAACTCTCAGACCATCAGTTAATCATTACAGCTGTTGATTATAACAATCTGTGGTATAAACTCTATGCATTTTGATTGGCTAACACGGTGAACTTTGACCCTAACTGCAATTGTTATTGACGTCATCAATAATCTAATGACGTCACATCACCCGGTCCCGGACGTCACCGGTACACTTTATTTGCATACGCGAAATTATACGTGGCCACGTTACCCTTAGATTCAAGCCAATATTATTGTGGTAGAAACACACGGGTCACACGACTCGAAATTGTTGGATATGGAATTTATTTCACACGAGTAAGTTATTTTTTAAAAGTTACAAAAGACACCAGCTTTAGCGAGTGTTTTTGCAACTTTTGAAAAATAACTTACAAATTACTCGTTGTGTAACCTCTATATATCTATAATTTTATTCCAAATTTGGCTACAATGGTACTTTTATTAAAGAATCTGAACCCAAAACGTGAAAAATTTAAATGTTAACAACACCATTGCAGACAGAAAAATAACTCCATAGACTCACTTGGTAACTTCATTCAATTTCAACATATTTTTTTATTGACTGATATTACCTGGTATATCAATATAGGATTGGACATCAGGCAGAGCCTATATAAGTCCTCTCTTTACATAAAACAGGTAAACAAACTTAAACATATTTATATGCAACAAATATGGATTATACAATAAGAAGGGAGGTATCTTTATAGATTGTTTTGATTTTTGTAGGACATTAATAGGGTATTAGAGGTGTACTGTATATGCTACATAACTAAATAAGTTTCAATGAAGAATAAAAATAAGAAATAGAAATTAAAAATTAAAAATTAAAAATGTTTAGGATAATGTAGGTCAAATATCAAATCTTTCAGTTTCAGGAATGCACTGTTTGTAACTTCATTCAGACCAGGTTCAAGATATTGTTAAATCCCCTTAGTCACTGGAATTTTTTTTTTTAAATGAAGTTTGAAAAATACTTTACAACTGAGGGTTTAAGTACAGAATCTCAGTAAAAGCATGAAAGTAATAAAAATAGAAGTGTTGCAATCAGTAAAAACATTGTTTTGTTGTTCTCTGATGTGTTCAAAGTTGGGTGACATCTCAGAAAATTTAATCACATTGACTTGCATCCCAACTATTGTCAAATAATGTTGTAAGGTATATATCTATTGACCGTAATGTCATAAAACGTATCATTATTTCAGTATTCACTATCTATTATCTTTGATGAATAATAATTTTGAAATATGAGGTAGCTATAGCTAGGACCAACTGAATTTGAGGTAGCTAGGACACACTTTAATACAATAACATTTGACTGGTATCAATGAATCCCACATGTCATTCTGAATATGTATCATGTTATATTAAATGAAATGCAATTAATTTAGACAATCAGCTTATATATGGCCTTGGAAGCACCCTGTAAAATAGCATGTAGGACTGGTCCATGCAGAGGTTCACTTCAGTAAATGATACTTTCCTGATCTGTAAAAGAAAAAAGGAAATATTAATTTTCAATGTTAAAACAATTCTTGTTGAAAACATGTTTTTCAAACATATACACACAATTAAACATTCAAAGATTTCTGTTAAAGGTGTGTATATCAAAAAGGGCCAAAGATAATTATAAGTACCCGTTAAATTCAATCATGTAGATATTATAATATTTTATAAGTTTATCTTTCTATAACTTAAAATTCATTAAATTAACAAAAACCAAAATATAAAATCATCCATAACCTTCATGTCATCAATCTTGAACCACTGTCCACCAAATTCCAAGAAACAATAGTAGTGACCTGATGTTATTGCTGAACCCTGATGAATGATGATACCAAAGAGTCCGCATTTGTCTTCCAATTCCTGTAACGATGCAAAGTTTACATTACTGTATATTTTTATACATGTGTTATAATTCATTACCCCCTAGGTCTGGTACTTTTAAGATTATTGTTAGTAATGCTTTTCTCTTCTCTTTTTTTTTCTCTGCCACATATCTAATTATAGCAGACATTACATTATGTACATCATTTGTGGCTGTGAGTTTGAGAAGATTTTCCAGTCTAGGAATTAATACTGCAAACTTTGATTTTCTTACCGCTTCTTTAACAACATAGTTTCGTAGTGAAACTTCTGTCTACATCTGTATCTTCTTCTTGATTTTTCGTCTTGCAGTGCTGAATCTGAATGAAGACAACAGATTTTATGTAAACAATTAAGGAAACACACACAAAAAAGTGATGACTCCATATTCAGGATGTCTTGTAATGTATTTCAAATCTAGAAATATTACATAGAAACAATCAAACCAATGAAATGAAAATCTGTTTGGTATGAACTATGCTCTTTATTCAAAATGTAGCATCATACCTGTATTCTATGTTTAGTTTGTAATGTATACTGTAAAGCAATGTATAGCCAGAGTATTAATACCGTTCTTATTTGTATAGTTGTTGTTTATATTTCATTTAAGTTGTTTTGGAACGTTTGTTAATGGAAAAAATAACACCCGTGACTGATATACATACAAAAATATGTGCAATACATTTTAAGCTCTAACATAATGTATATATTGATGTGATCATAATATCATGTAAACATACATTACCTTTTGAGTTGTATGATGACATTTTTTGGAATTTTCATTAATTTTAGTTCCTTTACAGCCATGGTTTTGCTTCCACAGAAGAAAAAGATAAATTAGTTGAAACATATGATTAAGTATGTAAGAAGATTTTATATATATTCAAAGAATTTGTCGTAATTTTTCATTCTCTTTAATATCAAATGTTTCATTTTCTCTATTACAAAAAAAGGGAGAAACGTATGAGTTTGTCATAGAAAAGTTATAGCCGAGAAGTTTGAACAAGTAAATGTCTAGTCCTTCATTTCAATAGATACTACCTTGAGCAGACAAATTCAACACATTCTTCGGGAAAATGCTCCTTCAGTGCTTGGTTAATGTCATCAACCTTAAATAAACACACACAAAACAAGAAAATAATGATAAAGCTTGGCATGGACATTGTTATGAAAATGATAAACTTCTGGTAGGTAATATATGAGCAAAAGAATTATTTAAATACAGGGATTATTATTGAGAAAGTTTTTGGAAATTCTCATACACTCTATAATGCTTCAAAATTCATTCTTATGAAAAGCAAAATTAATGCAAGATATATACCTTTTCAATTGAAACACTGATATCTGTGTATCTTTCTATTTTTGTTGAAATCTGATGACAGCTACTGCATTTTACTGAAAGGGAAAAAACCATAGATGAAAAGCCCTCTCTCTATCCCCGCTTCTAATTTGAACTTGAAAATAAAGTTTGTTACTTTCCTCGGAACTGATTTCTATTGATTGTCAGATGAATCTCTAATTAACTCAAAGTTTAACAAATGTAGAAGGTATACACGTCATTTTATTATCCAACAAATTTAACAAGAATCAATTACTGTGTGTATGTTTATTAATCTTCAAGTTCCTCACGGGAATTTCCATCTTTTATCGAAGATGACAGATACATGTAATGAGAATTGATGATTTTTTTCTTCAAAAAAAACCCCCAACAACTTGAAAACGTCTCTACCTGTATAATTTGCACAACAACAATTTAAAACTTAACTGTAGTAAAAAAAAACTAAGCGGTATCCGTTACCCCAAGGATCTTTTTGACCAAATTTGGTTAAATCCATTCAAAACTTGTAGACTAGTAGGGATTTTAAGGAATTACCTTTATTTCCCTTATTTGGCCCTGACCCTAGTGGTCAGAATCGTTATTAACACAAAATCTGTTCCACGTTCCCCCAAATTTGGTTAAAATCCATTCAGTATTTTAGGACTTGTAGCGATTTAAAGCAAATGTTGATGGACGCCCAAACCACACAGGATTTTACGGTAGGGTAGACTATATAAAAGAATGTTCTATTATAAAAGAATGTTCTATTATAATTTAACACATTTGGAGCTTACCCAGGTAATATTCCTACCATACCTGTGCTCTTTTGAAGGCCATAGAAGACATCCTGGGCAGCTATCTCACCACCATCATACCTAAAAGAATAATATTTCTTAGTCAATGAAATACCACTCTGAAACATTAATAATTGTAGTTTCACATATCATATACTGTTACATGTTATTTGCAAAGAAAGAAAACTAAATTAACATTTTCTCTCCATGGTAGTTTCCTATTGAATATACAAAATGTTTCCCAAGTTTGACATAATATCACTATACTCTGACATATAAGTGAGATATATGATTACCCAGAGTATGAAAAATGAATAACAAGGGCCCAATGGGCCAGAATCTCTCATCTGCAATCCAGTGATCCTTTTTGTACATAAAGTATCGAGGAAGGTATACCAAGCGAGGACGACATATGACATATCTAGCTAGATATATTATTATATCTAACAAGTTATCAAGAACAAGTGTATCAGAGACCAAATGTAAGATTTCAAGGTCTCAAAGTTGTTTGAAAAGGTGTCTTAAAATATTTTGGCCAATTTAACTCTTCATAATTAAATCATGGTCAAGGTCATTCATTTGAACAATCTTGGCGGCCCTTCACCCCAGCATGCTACAAAATCAATATCAACTCCCTGGCCCTCTTGGTTAATGAGAAGTTGCATGTTTGAAATGTTTAGCTTATTTGATCCCGTGATTTTGAATGCAGGTCAAGATCATTCATTTGAAGAAAGTTGTTTGCCTGGCATGCTAAGATTTTAGCCTATCTGGTCAATGTGTCCTTGAATGAAGGTAACTTCATTCACTACCTTGAACAACAGAATGACGAATTTATAGGGCAGGTGAGCAACAAATTAATATATCAATTGTTTATTTTGATAATTAGCACAGTGTCCTTATCACACAAAATATAATTTCAATGGATATAGAGACAAAATTGGAAATTCAAATTACCCAAAACACTTGTCCTGTATTTTCCCCAAGATCTTCTGCAAAAATTCATGGGGATCCTGCTGTTGTCCCACTGCAAAATCTGGCCACAGTTCTAATCCAAAATAAATAAAGGAATAACTTGAAAGAAAATATGCAGGTTTACCAGTTCAGTTTGAACAAGATCATAATCATATTTGTGTGAATGTATAGTATAGAATTACAAACAAATTAAAAACATAACAGTGTATATAATTGCAAAAGTTCAATGTATACTGTATTTCCTTAAAACTGATGATGTATTTACATTTGATATACACTGCATGTATGTACTATATACCTCGGTACTAGTAATATATAATTTGCTATGTCATATACATGAGTACCATTTACCTTTCATGTCTTCACATAATTCTTCTGCTGATAGAGGTCCTTCTTCAATGAAAATTTTCAGCTTGCAAACAAAACAGTCCACCTCTACAAAATGAAACAGCGAGATCAGATGTTACACACAGAAACGGTAATAAAAATAAAAAACAAATTTCAATTCATTCATGTAACTAGTGCAAATGTGCAATCTTTGATACACATAACAAGGTTTAATTGGCAGCACACTTATTTAACTAGATGATGTAAAGAATTTATATTTCTTTTAATATTTTACTTTACCAGAGCATGTGTGTTGCAGTAGAATCTTGTGCAGATCTGTGATCCTGAGGCATTGAAGGAGAGAATTTGCGAAACATAATTTTTTTCCAGCAAGATTCTGCAATCCTCGAGACGGAAACACAGCTAAAAATGATAAAAAAACTATAAGGAGTGAAACAAAGGACATCTATAAGAATAGGCCCAAAGAGCTTGAATCTTTCAGTAATCATGGCAAAACACTCTCTTTTTTGGTATTACAAATATTTCCTCATTTTGGTATCCATCAATATTTAGCTGTCTGTCATTCAAGTATCAACTTTTAACCATAACTGATTAATGGAATCCTGCCGCTACGATACTGGAGGGCGGGAGAGTGGACATAGAAGTATTGAAATTTCCTATAATTGCCCTATAAGGCTCCACTCCTATGCTCTCTGTGGAGCCAGACTTTGTGATTATGAATGCTCTAAACCAAATTGATAAATACCCAATCGGCTATTCATGATAGTGATATACAGGTTTATGGAAGATTGATGCCATGACATCAACTCAATAGTCCTTTGAACCAGCTAAAGAATTACGGAAATAATTAGTATATTCCCCCGGATGCTTACTTTATGAGGAATATTCAGTCGGCACTGCTATGGTTTAACGTTTCTTGGTTAATTTGAATAAATCTATAATCTTCATAAATACAGCTAACTTACATGTTCTGTCCTCGGAGAGAAGGGGAATTTTTTTCTTTCGCAATGCTTCCTTGGAAAATGTAACAGATTTTTTCTTTCCTATGAAAAATATCAGATGGATTTCATAAACAATAATTCATTTATAGCAAAAAATCTTGCAGCAGTTGCTTTTAAAATACATGTATATATATTTCCTTTCTTCTTGTGTGCCGAGAAACTATATGTATCGGACAGGTAAGCAGTGCCAGTAATTAAGGATTGAATCTTGATTTGGTCGATTTCATGGGGTCATGAATTGAGTTGCTCTTGAGACAAATTCAATGAACTGCGAAGCAGTTCATGTTGAATTTGTCTCAAGAGCAAATCAATTCATGACCCCATGAAATCGACCAGATCAAGCATCAAATTCAATGAACTGCGAAGCAGTTCATGTTGAATTTGTCTCAAGAGCAACTCAATTCATGACCCCATGACATCGACCAAATCTAGATTCAATCCTTATATTTCAATTGTTTTTTTTTCGAATAAAAAAGTCGGTCTAGATATTAATATCTTGTAGCTTGTGCAAGTCTAAATGCGGAAAAGTCCGAGGAGTTCCGGATTGTGCATGTCTTGTCGGTCGAGAAAAATAGTCCGCAATTTTAGGATTAAATAATATGACCTGGTAAATGTGTAAACAGAAGAGTGTAAAACATATCCATTCCAGGAACATCAGTTATGTTTAAGATGTAATACACCAGACTTCTAATACAGTCATCAGGATCTAGCTTTCCATATACGACTCCCACAGCAAATGGATCTGGAAAATATAATCAAATTGCTTAAGATGAACAAACAAAGATCTTATGTATGCGTACATCCAATGACTATATATATATGTCATATGATTTCTTATCTATCCAACAATTCACTACATTTTACAGACTTTTCATCAACTAGTAAAAAGAACTACAAATTTTTCGATTTTTTGGAATTTTTATATGCATATAAGCGGGAGTCGGTGTTTTAGTCGATGCAAATACACGGGATTAAAATACAAAGATAAAGAAGAAAAAAATCGGGACCTGAGAATTTTATGCAAATAAGCGGGATATTCAAATAACTGATATGCAAATAATAATGGGCTCCTCTGTATAATGGAATTTTATTGTTTCTCCTCTGTATAATGGAATTTTATTGTTTCTTATTATTCCTCTTATTCTTCTTCTATACAGTTTTTTTTTATCTCTTTAATCATTAATCTTTAATCAATATTCTCAGAAGTGTTGTCCTGTTGGGCTAACAATTGACTTTACATTACCCAACAAATTGTTACTGGTCTGAGCATTTAGTGTGACATTCTACAAAGGTACATTGTTGTCACTATTCCTCATTCCTTTAGATTGTCTTTCATCTAAAAAAAAGTCTGTTTTTCCTGCTGTACTTAGGAAAATTACAATAATTTACAATATCATCCTGGCCAGTCACTCTGTCTTACATAAAATACACACATATTATTGTGTAAATAAATTAAAAATATACATGTAGTGTCTCCAATTAAAATGATAACACTTTCTTCAATTAGTTTCCATGTATATATACAGCTATGGTAATAAACTGGGAAAAACAAACCAGGATTCAGTCTATATGGATTGTGAGATATCCAATCAGTTATTTTGGGTTTGTTATATAACATCTAATAATTATTTAATTGAAAATATGATACAAATAAGTGAGTTATCTCCCTTTGATCATCCAATAATGACAAGATATGTGTTTGACAAATTTGATATTGTTTGGTGTGGTTTTGAGTAATAAAGAATGTAACTCAAGCTTTTAATCAAGTATCATAATATACATTGATAAGGAAGCAGTGTACAGTAAAACTGTCCATTAAATAATGCATATGTGGCAATTAAGACAGTCATACATTTGTATACAGATTTTGGTTGAACCTGAACAATGCTAAATAGTTAGGAGTCTAGACAAGATTTTGTGTATGACAGAGTGACACCAGTAAACCTCTGTTTGTTGTGGAGGCCATAATTAGGACTAGCTCTAAGTCACAATGTTTTTATCTTCATACTACATATACCTGAAGGGGTGTTATCCAAGTATTGTTTGTGTTGTTCCTTGGTGAACCTGGTTTTTGGGGAGCGGAGGCGTCCTCAGCCTGTTACTGCAACTGTGGTAGAATTAATGTTCTGTTTTAGGAAGTTTTTCGTGTCCATGAGCTGGAATACTCCAAGCTGGTCCTTGGTCAGGTCATTCCAGAATAGAAATCACAAGCTCTGTCCTACACTCAATCTATTAAAGATAAACATATATTATTAAATTATCATTAAATTACACATATTATTGTGTAAATGAATTGAAATACTCATGCAGTGGTTTCACCAAAAGTTTTTTAAAAACCACTTCATTAATTTAGTTTCCGTGGATATGGGAAAATAAACCAGGAATATATTCAGTCTGTATGGATTGTGAAATACCCAATCAGTTATCTGAGGCTTGTTATATAACATTGAATAATTATTTAATTAAATTTAATTATTTAACACTTCTGTGTGAACTTTTCTTATTTTCCAACAACTGCAAAACAATTTATTTGAGAATACTTATTTCAATTTTGTACAATATCTGTCTATCACCTTTCATGACAGTGAATTTTGCATTTTGCCCAATATGAACAAGACATCCATGTTCAATAAGTCACATGTATCGTCATATTCAATATCATCATGATCTCTGGTCCATATCACTTAAATTGTCCCACAAAACAGTTTTTGTTCTCACTCATCATCGGAAGAATCTTCCATCATTTGTAATTTTGTGCGGTTCAATTTCTATCCTGACACAAGTTATCATTTCACAAAATGGAGCATTGTCATCCGAGTCATTGAAATCAATCAAATCATTGTCACTTATGACAGTAGGTATTGAAATAGGGAAACCAATATTGTAGAACAACTTCGTATCTGGCTAATCACCAATTGTGTTTACAATTTAAGATACGTTACGAGTGATTAGTCAAAACTAATCGAAAATTTATCAGGAATTAAATACCAAATTAACATCACATACATGTAATTTGTTTTCAAAGTACCCCTTTATATAGTTCCCTGCTCTGGTAATAATGGTCAGATGTTACAGGATGTTGTTAAAGTCAGTGGTCGGTAAAGTCAGGTTTCACTGTATATTATAGGTACCCATCATTTCAAAGACCAAGAAATTAATTATGTTGCAGTTATATACACTTTGGACTATATTTTGTGTGAAATGACTAAAGTGATGATATAAACAAAATTAATATAAGTTTTTATTACGTTGAGAATTTCTGATATTCCAACGGTAAAAATTTTCAATCATTTATCTGACTGACCTAATTTTCAAACCTGTAGAAGTTGATGAACTATTTATCTCGCATATAAAAGTCTGTGACCTAATCCTCTCACCTATAAAAGTCTGTGACCTAATATTCTCACCTGAATGAATCTGTGACCTACTTGTCACACCTGTAGAAGTATGTGACCTAATTTTCTCATCTGTAAATGTCTGTGACCTAATTTTCTCACCTGAATGAATCTGTGACCTACTTGTCACACCTGTAGAAGTCTGTGACCTAATTATCTCACCTGTAGAAGTCTATGACCATGCTCCAACGTGTTTACATTTGTACCCCTCCAGTTTTACTAGCCTGCTGACCTGTTTTTGCTGCAGTTGTGTCAAGTGTGTGGCTATCATCTGAAACAGAGTTGTAGGTGTGGCATTTCCATTTTAAGCTTGTGACAGAACATAATCTACAACACTATAGGTAAAACAAAGGTAATCATTGTACAATATTGTGGCCCAATTTTACCTGATAACAAGGATGGATAGTATTGCAACAGCAATACAAAGTCCCCTGCCTGACCCAGGAGTGCAACTATTTATTTCCCATTTTTTAAACTACTTGTTATACTGATCACGTATACCAAGTTTCGTTAAAATCGGAGTAGTACTTCAGGATTGTCCGGACACGCATCAACCAATGAGAAGCCAGCGGCCATTTTGAAAAAAAAAAAATTCAAAAAGAAAAATTGGGATGCACAACTGCATGTTATACTGATCATGTATACCAAGTTTCGTTAAAATCGGAGTAGTACTTTAGGAGGAGTTGTCTAGACAAGTCTCAACCAATGAGAAGTCGGCGGCCATTTCGAAAATTGGTTTTTCGGAAAAAAATGTAGGATGCACAACTACATGTTATACTGATCATGAACACAAAGTTTCGTTAAAACCGGAGTAGTACTTTAGGAGGAGTTGTCTGGACAAGCCTCAACCAATGAGAGAAGCCGGCGGCCATTTTGAAAAATAATTAAAAAAAAAAAAAATGTGGGATGCACAACTACATGTTATACTGATCATGTATACAAAGTTTCGTTAAAATCGGAGTAGTACTTTAGGAGGAGTTGTCTGGACAAGTCTCAACCGATGAGAAGTCGACGGCCATTTTGAAAATTGGTTTTTCGAAGAAAAAGAATGTGGGATGCACAACTACATGTTATACTGATCATGTATACCAAGTTTCATTAAAATCGGAGTAGTAGAAGGAGTTGTCCGGGCAACTATTGCGTGACAGAGAGACAGACAGCAGACGGACGGACAGACGGACGGACGGACGGACGGAGGTTAAACCTATAGTCCCCCCGTTTTTCAAACGGCAGGGGACTAATAACCACAGCTTTATGTTTGCTGTCTCATGCTAATTTAACACAATTATTTTACTTTTGTACAAAAGTACCTTAATGTTATACTAAAACAAGATGTCTAGAGAGCCTGTATCGCTCACCTGGTTTAAATCTATTTGAGCAAACGTCAAGATAATGCTCATGTTAAATTCTTTAATAGCTTTATTTGTTGAAGTCTAACAATGCTATATATATGGTTATGGGGTGGGGATCTCAACTGCTTCAAAGATATAACACAGAAACGAAGTCAAACTCAACATGATTGAAGTGTTTAAAGAGACCAAGTCCCTTGGGGTGGGAAAGGCCTCTTGGCCTATTTCTACATCAGGATTGTGTTCATCTCTTGATGCCCAGCACTGCTGTATATGGTTAAGGAGATGGGATCTGAATGGTTTTGAAGATATAAAAAAGAAACTACGTCCTTAGGGGTGGGGATCTCAGCAGTTTCAAAAATATAAGAAGTCCTTTATAGTGATACAGTGAAATTTCTCTCTTTTGCCCCACTTCTGAGGACCCTGGGGTGTCAGCCCCATAATTTGTATGAAATTGAATCCCAACCACCTAGGGCATTGTTACCACTAAAATATCAATGTCATACATTCCTTAGTTCCAGAGAAGAAGTAATTTCAATATTGCCAAATGGACCCCTTTTGGCCGCACCCCTCAGGCCGCATCATTTGTATAAATTTGAATGCCAGTCACATAATGATACTAAGAAATTTGGTTAAATTCTAATCTGCGGTTAAGAAGAAGTCAATTATTGATGGATAGACGCCAAACGATAGATGCCACGGTATGGAAAAAGCTCAACTTGATCCTTTTGACCAGTTGAGCTAAAAATAAACTACATTGTATGGTTATACTTAACACGAAGATGGTTCATATCAGTTGAACTGCACTTTATTACTGTTGATGCTGATATATACCTCAAAACTCTAATATCTGACTCTCCACACTTTGACCTTTCACCCAGCAAACCCTTACTTTTGACCCGCCTTGTCTTGACCTTTCACCTCAAAACCTTGACCTATAGTCTCCATAATTTGACCTGTCATCTCGCAATGTTATAAACCCATACTTTTGTCTCTCTAATCCCTGACCTTTAACCCTCAAAATTTTGACCTTTCACTCTCCAAACCTTGACATTTTTACCTTGCAAACCTTGACCATTCATTCTTCAAACCTTGACATTTGACCCTCCAGGCTTCCTGATGGAAGAGCTTCTGACCATGGGGACTTGTATGTGTCCCTCACGATCAGGATCGTCTAACTTGGCCAAATAAGGGGATGGATTCCTGGACAAAAGTTTGATTATTTAGGAATGGCTGGATTAAGTTGTAGATACAAACCTGCTACACAATTTAAAACCCAACATTCAACAGGTTTAAAGCCTTTTAAGGATATGACAGGTCTCCATGCTGCATTAACGGATGTTTACATGCACACATGTTTACATTTTGAGAAAATACCTGGTTATCTTGCGCTGTACAGCAATATCAGTATATTCTGACAGTTTGAAATATATACTTCAAAAAAATATCAGATATGTCAACATTACACCTAAACATTTCAATCAACCTACCATTTAAATGGAAAATATGATTTTCTTACCAGAATACTTTCGCATACAATCCGTACTGATTGGTTAACTTGCTTCTATGAGAACTTAAAGCAAAAAATATTGACTTTGATTCACTCATTTACCTGTATTCTTAAAGGTGAAGATGATTCCAAATAAAGTTGTCAATTTTCAGTGATGACTGGGGTCCATGATCTAATTATATATGGAGTTATCCCCCTTGGTCTGAGAGTGAAGTACCAAACTCCATATTGTACATATAATTCTATCATAACAGTAAATATCATGACCATATGATTTTCAGCTTATGTGAGTTATAAAGGTTTTACTACTCAATTAAGAACTGTCTGTATTGTATGCTAGTGCCTTTGAACAGGCTAACCCAAGATGTGTTTGACTCAAGACTTATCACAATGTTGCAATGAGTACATTTGCAGAGCCGCTGGGATTCAAAGTTAAAAAACGTAACGAGATCCTGACAACTACACGTACAAGTTATTACGGCCAATTGATGTGGAAAGACTATGGAACAATATTATTATTTGAAGTTTGATTCCCAGAGTTCAAAGTGATGGGGATGGGATTGGTCAGAGAGACTGCGGTGTAATACCTGCCAATATGCCCTTGGGGGTCAGCCTCACCATTTGTACAATTTTGAGTCTCCACCCTATAGGGATGCTTTTGATTAAATTTGGTCAAATTCCGATCAGTGGTTATGAAGAAGAAGTCAATTGTTGACAGACGGACGGACGACGGACGCCACAGTATGGCATAAGCTCATTCGGACCAGATGAGCTAACAAGAAAGGTAGGAATTATTGCTCGAGATGATGCAGCAGTTGACAAGATGTTGTGGAAACAGCAAAGGCAACACTGCACGCTGAGAACCAACAAGTGGTAGCGAGAGCCGACCGGTCCCTGGTTGGGCCTGATCAACCCAACTAGCACACCTCTGGAGGATGGCATCGAAAGTGTCAAAACGTCTGAGGAAGGGGGGTCCACTTAATGATGGGACCGGCCAGTATTGGATTAAATTATTCAGGGATCAAGTACATAATTAGAACTCACCCTCAGGTGACTTAATTTATATCAGGTATTATCCATAAAACATGTAACCTCCCCTATGGACACTGGTTTGTTCATTGATGAGGATTCGGGCAATTTTGTTTTACAACCATCACAGTGTTATGTGAATATACGTACACAAAGACAATACTAACAACATTTAGTCTGTCATTATGCATCCTAATGGACACAAGGATATTTTCACATGGAATTAATTTCTATCTTTATTTAGTAATACAGTGTATAAATATAATGAGAGATTTTGAAAAATTCTATGGTATGACACTTTTGGATTACTATCAAGATACGGTGCCAGGGAAGGTAAAAAGTGTCTGTTGAACAATTTTTATAGCAAGGAATTATTAATCTCTAAGTAATTTCCATCTGTATTTTTCAAGAAATGGTAAAATACTGTTTGAAAGTGATCGTAAGGCGGACACCCTCTCTATTCAGTAACCCATGCGTCGGGATATGAAGATTGTCATAATGCATACAAAATGGGTACTGTCTGAGAGATCAAACTTTCTTCTTCATGTTAACATTCTGAAAATCTTGTCTTTTTCCCTGTTATACAATACAGAGCGAATAAAGTACTTACCAACAATTCGATCAAAAGTCGGACATTCAGATTTGCTTCGATATTAAGTCGGACAGTTATAGTTAAATTAATTTCTTGTGCAGCTCTTAACTAATAACAGTATCTTTGATAATAAAAACAGTTGTAAGATGTTTCTTAAAATCAAGTACTTAATTGTTAAAATTAATCATAGTCATGATACCTCTCAGAACACCATCGAGTAGAAAATAATGTTGGCGTTTGCTAAAACTAGTTCTATCCGAAAATCACCAAAACATTTTCAAAGCACAGGTTACTGAATGTTATTATTATCATTATTTTTCATTTCAGTTTTTATTTTTCTCCTTTTAACCAGGAACGTACATATACATGTATCCCTACTTCAACAACAAGGCTACGATTTCATACTTAAATATTAGGATGCCTTAATATATGCTGGTTTTAAATGCATAAACATTAAAGCCACATACTCATATATCAATGTTTACATTTTGAGCTTTTTACAGTTTTAGGACTTGATTTATACCTAACAGATTAACATGAATCAGAAACTGAAAGAAAATGTGAATTTATGAAAGTATACAGGGAATTACCAAGATAATAACAGTGGCTGCTGGACCAAGTTTCTCTGAAAACAAGTCCGATAATGCAATGGTGGGTTTTACAGTCCATACCAAACGGTGGAACGCTGCAAGCGTTGTACTGTGAAAACGCAGACAGATTCTGCAAAAAAAAAATTAAAAAAAACACAAAAGTGTGTGGAATTGGCAAAACCCAAGTATTTCCTTTGGAAAGGAAATGATTCTTTGGAACTTAACGAGAGAAGAAAAAGGAATAGACTCGAAATTCGATTTTTCTGGACGTCTATTGGATTGCTGCTGGTTAGCTTTTGAACATTGTCAATTTCTCCAATCTAAGATATTATCAATGTTTTGTTGTTTGCATATTGCTACATTTTAGAATTAAGTATTTTAATATTATAAACTATGTTTGTTTATTTTGTTCAGTTACCTCGGCATTACGTGCACATTTTGTTAATATGTTTAAATGAAAGCATTATTAGGCAAAGGTCAGGTATGCTTGATATGTAAACAACGGCCATGTTTGTAGTTAGTTTATGTGCAGAGCACATTGTTATAGCCCCCGTTCTCGGCTCCGTGACAAGTCTCGCGATAAATACAAGAGGCCTATAGGCCTAAATGCTCACCTGATCATGTAATATAATTGTGCAATGTTCTTAGATGTCCATTTCTGTTGCCCTAATACAATTATAGAAAAAGTAAGTCACATTGACCTAATTTTGCAATATTTGCTATTGGCATGCCTTTCTCACTCTAGATGTCCATTTCTATTGCCCAAATATAATTACTGAACAAACAGGTCACAGTGACCTAATTTTGCAATATTTGTCATTGATATGCCTTTCTCATCATAGATGTCAATTTCTGTTGCCCTAATATAGTTATTGAAAAAGTAGGTCACAATGACCTAATTTTGCAATTTTTGCTATCGGCATGCCTTTCTCATCGTAGATGTCCATTTCTGATGCCCTAACATAATTACTGAAAAAGTAGGTCATAGTGACCTAATTTTGCAATATTTGCTATCTGCATGAATTTCTCATCTTAGATGTCAATCTATGTTGTCCTTTCATCATTCCTCCTTTTCATTTGCACAAGTCACAACATAGAGCAATGTGAAGAGTGATATATAAGTCACCAAAGGTCACAGGTTGAATTTATCATCATTAGTATCAATGTTACATGCTTTCCACTTGCACATTATCACTACATAATATATATGCATATGACTAATGAATTAGAAACCTATAGACTCTCTCCAAATTTGATTTAAATTATCAGAAGTTTTCTGATATTTACCATATTTACACAAGGTACTACACACAATATCCAAAACAATTTTTTCAACAGCTAGTTATCAGTGATTTAAAGCTATACACTGGGTAACTGGACAGATTTCATTACTAAGTAATAGCTCTGGAGATAGGGCTTCATTCTCAGACTTCTGCTGCCCTTTATCTAATTAATTTTATTGTTTTCCTGTGTGACCCTAAATCAGCAATACTATAGTTTAATCCAGAGATTAAGCTAACACGTTTTGGCATCAAAACTAACTGGTAACAGATAGTAGACAATCCAAAGGCCTAGTTATCTTATACAAAGAAATATTCTACAGAACTGAGTACTATATCATTCAAGTAAAGACACCTATTACTGCACAGCATTGAGGCAACACCCCGTATAATGGATGGGTATATATACATTGTATAGTTATCCATTATCTAGAAGCATACATAGTTTTATACAAAAACTTGATCCTTGTCCTTTTTTTAAAATCAAAATTCCAGGTGGGTGTGGGTGCTGCTAGTATGTGGCTTTAAAATAAAAGATGTGTCAGTGTTTAATTTCTTGAAATGAAGATTTTAGTGGTTGGGTACAAAACATACTTTTTGCCCTACCAGATAGTTGCAACCACGTGCACTTTCCAGGTACTGAAATTTACATCTACCTAGAAATCTGCATTGCGATGTAGTCTGATCAATGTGCTTTAAACAATTTCTAATGGAATGCTATATCAGTATTTACTTAACTCATCATAAATTAATCACTAAATAAATGTAGAGCTTTGCAAGAATCTTTGAGTTTTCAACCTAATGTAACCTGTAATGACGAAGTGTGACCCAATGATAAGATAACGTTGTACATTGTGTCAAATCAATATGTAAGTTAAAACACATTTCAAAACAACTTTTATTATGGGAAAATCACAAAAAAAATACCCTAAAATCAGTTAAAAATTTTCGATTTTTTTTGGAATTTTTATATGCATATAAACGGGAGTCGGTGTTTTAGTCGATGCAAATACACGGGATTAAAATGCAAAGATAAAGAAGAAAAAAATCGGGACCTGAGAATTTTATGCAAGTAAGCGGGTTATTCAAATAAGCGATATGCAAATAAGTTGGCTCCTCTGTACTTTTATTCACAACACCCATGTGACCTATTGAAAGGTTAACACAAATGTCCTATTACAAACCAAATAAATATAATGTAGACAAGTGCAATCAATGATTGCGATAGTTCACCGGCGGCAGCAATCACACTATGCATTAATCTTTTATGTATGTATAAGCATGTCATTTTGAAATTGTATGTCACATAATATCACTCCTAGACCTCTAATGGATGTATAAACCAAATAAGAAGGGTGTGGACTTACAAGCTTTTCGAAACTAACCCCCAATTTTTTTTAAGTGATCTTTTGTGTCAAAAAAAGTAAGTCCGCTAAATAGTAAAATGCCAAAATGACAATTTTTTTCTGCATGATTTGCCACAGCATCACTCCTGGATCTCTAATGAATGTATAAACCAAATTAGAAGGGTGGTAGGTGTATACTTTTGGACTTACCCCCAAAACTTTAAAGTGAGTTTTGGTGCAAAAAAAGATAGGTCCACAAAATGGCAAAATGCGAAAAAAAATCACAATTTTTTTCTGCATTATTTTGCCATAACATCACTCCTTGACCTCTAATGAATGTATAAACCAATTTAGAAGGGCATGAGGTGTATACTATTGAACTTACAAACTTTCCAAAAAATGACCCCAAAGACTTTAAAGTGGGTTTTGGTGCCAAAAAAGTTAAGTCCACTAAATGGCAAGATGCGAAAAAATCACATTTGTTTTCTGCATTATTTTGCCATAACACCACTCCTAGACCTCTAATGAATGTATAAACAAATTTAGAAGGGCATGAGGTGTATAATGTTGGACTTACAAGCTTTCCAAAAACTTACTCCAAAAACTTTAAAGTTTTGGGGTGGGACGCCGACGCCGACGCGGACGCGGACGCCGGGGTGACAGCATTAGCTCTCGGTTGCTCGTAACCGGTGAGCTAAAAATGAATAACAATGTAAAAGAAATAATTCTTTTGCGGTTTTATGTCTTCAGTGTCATATATTAATATGAGGAGGGGTCTCACTGAGACACTAAGAGTAAGACGAGACCCCCAAGAAAGCTGACCATCACTTTGTAAGCAATTTGTCAATTAACATGTCAAAATCTTACCTGTGGATTTCAATAATATTATGGAATAAGCTTGGCTCTATTGAGATGTGTAAATATTGTGATATTCTTGACGCGCGCCAATTACTTGACTAAACGGACCAACGTTTTGTGACTGCTGGCCATGTTACCCAGGTGGCCACTTATTTTAGGATAATTATAGTTTGATTAAGTGGACCACAGATTGACTTCATAGGAGAGATCCGCGACTTCTTTGACTGTACCAAGAGAGTTTACCATGATCAAGCGGATCGTATAGAAACATAGAATTACTGAAAATAACATCAGATACAATTTTATATGAAAATATCAATAACCAAGTAATGTTTTATAATCAAACTAGAAAACTAATTTAGGTATTTTAGATTAATACAAAATGATATAGAGTTGGATACTGTCAGAGTTATGATCATTTTGTATGTCTTTGGTGTCCGACTCAAGATCAAATAATAGGCCGACTTCGAAGTTAAATTTCAAATGAAAAAATAATGTCTTTTGGTAAAATAAAGATAAATTTGAATGTATTATGCACGAATCTTACAGTTAAAATAAAGTTCTCAACTGTAAGCTGTAATAATTCAAAGTATTATATGCATCTGCTCATATCAGTTTGACATCACAAAAGTTTATCTTTGCACTCCTTGTATTTTGGCGCATTTCTGCTTTGTTGGGGTCAAACACTGCAAAGGTCAGAAACGAGCGAGTTTTCAAAGAGAGATAACTCTAGGAAGTGGAGGCTTTATTGTGTATAAATAGGGCAGTGTATATAATGG